>NW_025813708.1:493739-503739 GCF_021917145.1 Hypomesus transpacificus | reverse complement strand
AGGAGAAACACAAACACCAACAAAGAAACACAACACAGAGAAGATGAAGGGGCTGGTTATCGTGTTAGGTAGAGCAGTGTGTAGGGTCTGGTTATCATGTTAGGTAGAGCAGTGTGTAGGGTCTGGTTATCATGTTAGGTAGAGCAGTGTGTAGGGTCTGGTTATCATGTTAGGTAGAGCAGTGTGTAGGGTCTGGTTATCATGTTAGGTAGAGCAGTGTGTAGGGTCTGGTTATCGTGTTAGGTAGAGCAGTGTGTAGGGTCTGGTTATCGTGTTAGGTAGAGCAGTGTGTAGGGTCTGGTTATCATGTTAGGTAGAGCAGTGTGTAGGGTCTGGTTATCATGTTAGGTAGAGCAGTGTGTAGGGTCTGGTTATCGTGTTAGGTAGAGCAGTGTGTAGGGTCTGGTTATAATGTTAGGTAGAGCAGTGTGTAGGGTCTGGTTATCATGTTAGGTAGAGCAGTGTGTAGGGGCTGGTTATCGTGTTAGGTAGAGCAGTGTGTAGGGTCTGGTTATCATGTTAGGTAGAGCAGTGTGTAGGGTCTGGTTATCATGTTAGGTAGAGCAGTGTGTAGGGTCTGGTTATCGTGTTAGGTAGAGCAGTGTGTAGGGTCTGGTTATCGTGTTAGGTAGAGCAGTGTGTAGGGTCTGGTTATCATGTTAGGTAGAGCAGTGTGTAGGGTCTGGTTATCATGTTAGGTAGAGCAGTGTGTAGGGTCTGGTTATCGTGTTAGGTAGAGCAGTGTGTAGGGTCTGGTTATCATGTTAGGTAGAGCAGTGTGTAGGGTCTGGTTATCATGTTAGGTAGAGCAGTGTGTAGGGTCTGGTTATCATGTTAGGTAGAGCAGTGTGTAGGGTCTGGTTATCATGTTAGGTAGAGCAGTGTGTAGGGTCTGGTTATGATGTTAGGTAGAGCAGTGTGTAGGGTCTGGTTATGATGTTAGGTAGAGCAGTGTGAAGGGTCTGGTTATCATGTTAGGTAGAGCAGTGTGTAGGGGCTGGTTATCGTGTTAGGTAGAGCAGTGTGTAGGGTCTGGTTATCATGTTAGGTAGAGCAGTGTGTAGGGTCTGGTTATCATGTTAGGTAGAGCAGTGTGTAGGGTCTGGTTATCATGTTAGGTAGAGCAGTGTGTAGGGTCTGGTTATCATGTTAGGTAGAGCAGTGTGTAGGGTCTGGTTATCATGTTAGGTAGAGCAGTGTGTAGGGTCTGGTTATGATGTTAGGTAGAGCAGTGTGTAGGGTCTGGTTATGATGTTAGGTAGAGCAGTGTGAAGGGTCTGGTTATCATGTTAAGTAGAGCAGTGTGTAGGGTCTGGTTATGATGTTAGGTAGAGCAGTGTGAAGGGTCTGGTTATCATGTTACGTAGAGCAGTGTGTAGGGTCTGGTTATTAGTTAGGTAGAGCAGTGTGTAAGGTCTGGTTATTACTTAGGTAGTGCAGTGTGTAGGGTCTGGTTATCATAGTAGGTAGAGGTGTGTGCAGTGTAAGACCATTTTCTTGTTGTGTTGATTTTTGAGGAAAAGTAAGTAAAGTACTTATTAAGTTAAGTAAACTTCAGTAAGTTGTGGTTATGTGAGGAGCTTCCACCAGGGGGCAGAAGAGGGAAGGCTGGAGACAGTTTCACTGGAGTCTAGAACACCATGTGCCACCCAGTGTAGATGACAGATTGATTAAGTACAGAAATGACAGCGATAGGTGGTGAGTTCCATATCTCATGTACTGTACTTGTAGCCAGAAGACAGGTGTGTGTGTTGACACTCCTCCCTCTCTCTCTTCCAGTGTGGAACAGGCTGAGCACCTTTGAGTACATCGTCAGGCAGCGCCATCGACAGGAAGCCAGAGACACCAGGAAAGATACGGAGGCTGGCCCCCCCAAACTCAACCTAATCAAGGTACAGCTCACTTACATTTACATTTAGTCATTTAGCAGATGCTCTTATCCAGAGCGACTTACAGTAAGTACAGGGACATTCCCCCCGAGACAAGTAGCGTGAAGTGCCTTGCCCAAGGACACAACATCATTTGACACGGCGGGGAATCGATCCGGTAACCTTCTGATTACCAGCCCGACTCCCTCACCGCTCAGTCATCTGACTCCCTCACTTCCTGCCATGCCCTGCCAGTCACAAGGCACCGGAGCCGATCACACACACACTGATACGACCACTGTCCTGCTGTGTCTCTTAAACCTAATTGGGTTCCTGCCCTCTCACTGGCAGGTAGGAATGGACCCTTACACCCAGTGTGCCTACTCACCTTTCAGCACCTACGTCTCTAACGTCTCTTTCCCAGACACCATTACGCCGGCTGGAGCGCACAGCTCTCATAACGTCTGTGTTTTATGACTAGACTAATGTCATTTGATGGCGATACCCACTTTGCCTAGCCATAGCAACAAATCACTTTGTCCTGACCTTTTGGTTGCCGTATGGCAGCCATTATGTTGTTACTGCCTAGTGCCTACCCTTTTAAGATCCCTTTCCTTACTCCGATGCTATCAATTCATTCACACCGAGAGAGAACATCCTGACAAAAGCACCGGACGAAATGATACTGATGTCGTGACGTGTGACAACATCATTTCCCACAGCTCCCTCTGCAGTCTAGTGACGTTCTCCTCGCCATTCGCTCCCCTCACCTCCTCGTCTTTAGTTCCCTTAAAGTGTTATCAGAGGATATCACTCCATTCAGGAGCTGAAACGGGTACACCTGTAGTGAACACACACACACACACACAGGAAGCTTCCAGGGCGAAGTTCATCCATCTTTAATGGGCTTCACAGGTCTGTATGTCCTAATTAGTGTGCTCAGATACCCCTTCTCTCCAATGACACACTCGGTACATGTAGGCCCACACATACACATATGCATTGCAGTGCATGCACACTGCACAGCACCTTTGGTTTATAGGACACGCAAAGCATCAAATTAAAGAAACTAGGGCATGCTGGTGTATTAAATGGAGGGATGATGTCACTCCTCATTGACACCTTCAGTCTCCAGCTTAAGGTTTCAGACAGCACCTACGTTGACATACCAAACTCAGCACACCGCTGAAGGTCAGTTGGTGCAACGTGCATATCAATTCAACCCAAAGCCAGGACGGTAGAGGTTACCCTCGGACACAGCTGTTGTGGAGCTACCGTAACCCATGGCGACCCTAATGTTGTGTGTTGCGCTAATAAGACCGAGGGCTTGTCAGCCCCTTATCTCTGTGTGTGTGTGTTTGTGTGTGTGTTTGTCCATCCTAGAACCACTAGAACATTCATCCGGAAACTTCTTCTGAGGATTCCTTCCAAATGATAAGGAAATTACTCAATGGGGCTCCCCTGTTGTTCAGTATAGGAAAGAACTGTGTATTGGTATGTGACGGGGTTATGAGGTCACTTCCTCTTCCTGTGGAGCATGCCAGTGACCCAGTGCATTCCGGGAGCTGGTAAATCAGCAGGACTGCTAGAGAGGCTGCTGTGCTGAGTCATGTAGCTTGATGGGACTGGGGAGCCATGGAACCCCCCCACACACACACTTAGCAGCCTTACCAAGGGAGAGCGCACAGAGCCCTCACACCCACCCCACAACACCACACAGTGCTCCCACGCAGGCAAGCCTCAAGCCTCCAGCCTCAAGCCTCCAGCCTCAGCAGTTTTGTGACACCGTCCTCGCACTAAAATACCTCACTGGCCATAAGCTGTCAGTGTGATTATGGGACAAATGTTGCTTTTCATGGTGTTGTGTTTCAGTACGGATGACTGTTCGCCGCACTCTGCCTGGGCCCAGACTCAAACTGCACCGACCGATAGGTTAAAACACTCTCCACCTCTGTAGTGTAACGATCCTCAGACTCAATATGTACCCAGAGAGCTGATATACAAGCCCACTTGTTATTTTCTAACCAATGAAAGTCAAATGTACCGCATTTGCTAGCATCATCGCGTGTTAGAGTCAGGCACAGCAGTTTGTCTCAGACTGGCATGACTGAATAGGGTGGCTGGGATGGGATGACTGGATGGGAGGGCTGGATGGGAGGGCTGGATGGGATGGCTGGATGGGAGGGCTGGATGGGAGGGCTGGATGGGAGGGCTGGATGGGAGGGCTGGATGGGAGGGCTGGATGGGAGGGCTGGATGGGAGGGCTGGATGGGAGGGCTGGATGGGAAGGCTGGATGGGAGGGCTGGATGGGATGGCTGGATGGGAGGGCTGGATGGGAGGGCTGGATGGGAGGGCTGGATGGGAGGGCTGGATGGGATGGCTGGATGGCTCGTGCCATTTGGACACGCCTCTGGCAGTGACACTGCCTGTGGCCGACAGGGTCATCTGGTCTGTGTCATGGTATTTCACTAATAACGTTAAGTGTTCAGAAGAACATGTTTACCTCACTGTGCCCCACCCTCCCTCCCCAACTGTGGTTATGATATGTGCTTAAAGAAGCGTTCATGAATTCACTTTCAGATTTTAGGAGGTCCCCTCCCCACGACCCGATGTTGGGACCATTTTAAAGCTTGAAGCTAAACCCTCTAAATAGTTTCTACAGTATCGGCCCTTCTGTTTTCCATCAGACAACGCTAACCGTCTAAAAGTGATGATGTCAACTCTTTTTCAGTCATACGCAATTATTTCTTTTATTAAATGATCCATATGGTCTACATAGTTGTGTGTGTAGCTAACAAACTATTAACTTTCTATCTCTTTTCTCTGTTTCTGTTTTCCTCTCTTTTAGGAAGTAAGCTATTCAGGGACATTGGGCTATACCAACCCTGAGGTGGAGGACCCTACCATTATGGGAGCCAGAGGGGGTCCAGAGTAAGATATCTTGATTACATTTTGTTATTAACGTGCCAATTTTTTTTATTATATTATTATTCTCCAGTGGACAGTGGTGTTAATACTGAAAGGGCTTTCTCTTAGTTGTTACTGGCTGCTATAGTGGTCACCCTCACACTAAATTGTCTTTGGCAGGCTGTAGTTTATTTAGCCGTAATTCAGTCTATCCACCAACACCTCATTAAAGTAAAATAATTTAAATCACTTTTTAAAAGTTTTCCTCCCAGCCTGTGAAAAGTGTTGTTTCGTGACAAAACCACAAGATGATGCCCAGTGGTACCAGAGAACTTAAAGGCACTGACAGTCAAGTGAAAGTGGAGTGATATAACGATAAAAGTTGGGACATTTGAAATTGGACTGTGATTCCAGCATGTGTGAGTGAGTAATAGCATTAGTGTTGTTTGACCACAGTTCTATTAGTGCTCTTTATGCCAGAGCGTTGGGTTGCCAGGGATGTGAGTAATCCCTCCTTCTGTGCATGTTCTTAATTTTCTTCAGTCTCAAGAAAATGTAGACCGATAATAGAAAAACAACCCAAACCAAATTGACATGCACAATTGTTTCTAAATCCCATCGTTTATGTGTCAACAGACTCAAGAGTTCAAACATGAAAGAACTGAGCTGTGGGTTGGAAGTAGTCTGTGTTTATGGTGTTTATGGAGCACCTGCACATCTTTAAAGTGTCCTCCTTCCAGTTTCAGCCTATAATCGTAGAAAAGAAGCCATAGATATTCCTCCCTAGAAGCTGGGTCCTCCCTGGAGGCTGAGTCCTCCCTGGAGGCTGGGTCCTCCCTGGAGGCTGGTCCTCCCTAGAGGCTGGGTCCTCCCTAGAGGCTGAGTCCTCCCTGTAGGCTGGGTCCTACCTGGAGGCTGGGTCCTCCTTGGAGGCTGGGTCCTCCCTGGAGGCTGGTCCTCCCTAGAGGCTGGGTCCTCCCTAGAGGCTGGGTCCTCCCTGGAGGCTGGGTCCTCCCTTGGAGGCTGGTCCTCCCTGGAGGCTGGGTCCTCCCTGGAGGCTGGTCCTCCCTAGAGGCTGGGTCCTCCCTAGAGGCTGGGTCCTCCCTGGAGGCTGGGTCCTCCCTTGGAGGCTGGTCCTCCCTGGAGGCTGGGTCCTCCCTGGAGGCTGGGTCCACCCTAGAGGCTGGGTCCTCCCTAGAGGCTGGGTCCTCCCTGGAGGCTGGGTCCTCCCTGGAGGCTGGGTCCTCCTTGGAGGCTGGGTCCTCCCTAGAGGCTGGGTCCTCCCTAGAGGCTGGGTCCTCCCTGGAGGCTGGGTCCTCCCTGGAGGCTGGGTCCTCCTTGGAGGCTGGGTCCTCCCTGGAGGCTGGTCCTCCCTAGAGGCTGGGTCCTCCCTAGAGGCTGGGTCCTCCCTGGAGGCTGGGTCCTCCCTAGAGGCTGGTCCTCCCTGGAGGCTGGGTCCTCCTTGGAGGCTGGGTCCTCCCTAGAGGCTGGTTCCTCCCTAGAGGCTGGGTCCTCCCTAGAGGCTGGGTCCTCCCTGGAGGCTGGGTCCTCCCTGGAGGCTGGGTCCTCCTTGGAGGCTGGGTCCTCCCTGGAGGCTGGTCCTCCCTAGAGGCTGGGTCCTCCCTAGAGGCTGGGTCCTCCCTGGAGGCTGGGTCCTCCCTAGAGGCTGGTCCTCCCTAGAGGCTGGGTCCTCCTTGGAGGCTGGGTCCTCCCTAGAGGCTGGGTCCTCCCTGGAGGCTGGGTCCTCCCTGGAGGCTGGGTCCTCCTTGGAGGCTAGATCCATACACGTTTCATAACACACGGTAAACAGCTTCAAAGCACATTAGCTGTAGTTTAGCTCGAGAGAAAAAACTGAGTTCCCATGTCCGTTGCCACAGCAACCATTTGTCTTTTGTGAAAACAAATTTTGCAAAAAAAAAAAAATCCTCCATGACTTAAATGACACACTGAGGAGGCAGGGGCCGGGGTAAAAAAAAATATAAAAAAGAAAAAGATCTAGGGCGGTAGACCCTCAGTGAGAACGAATGAAGGGAGAAGCTTCACGTGTTAGTCAGTAGCAGGGGGCCACCTCATAAATAACCACCACACACACCCAGACTTTAGTCATAAATTCACATCCTGGGCTAAATGGCTCATTTAAGGCAGGGACCATTAGCTGCTTAGCTTCTTGCCTCTCTTCAGGCAAGGCCCTGATTTAAGAGGTGTGTGACTGAATAGGAGAAAGAGCCGGAATGAAGGCAACGTTTTTTATTTTTAGGCTGCCTGCAGGACTCGGGGCCAAGCACTACAAATCAGGACAGGGCCCAAGAGACACTTATTTACAGAAACAGCCTTCAAAACCCTCCCAACTGAAGGGGCTTGAAGGAGAAACTATCAAACACAATTAAGTTTGATGTATTATTTGATTTCTTATGACCTTCACAAGCTCCTTAGTGCACCTGTACAGTCGGTACCTATACTTTAGGGTTAAATGCTGATATGCTGATTAAAAATAATGCTGATTAAATGCTGATGCTTATTATCCACCTCAGTTTTCAGAAGTCTTATGAGGAGAATGCATACCTAAGGCGTGTGTGTATGTGTGCGTGTGTGTAGGCCCAAAGCCAAAACCAACATGACTTCAGGGCAAAACACGCCTACTATACCAATGTGTGTTTGTCTTACAGTGGGGTTTACTCTGCAGCCTTAGGTGGCCAAACAACTAGAGATGTGTCTTTAGCATGAGGAAGGCCTGAGTAGCTTAGAGCTTAGGTCTATTTATTCTACTGAAAAATTGAAATGCTTTTTCTTTGTTGGCTATGCCATTTTCAAATAAATATGGTTGGAGCATTCCGACATTTAATACTCCTTTCCCTGTCAATGTTGGTAACTGGGTAACTCAGTGATGTCGCAACCTAAATATTCCCCCATTTTGGAAACTCACTTTGGACATCTGTAAACGCCACACATTGCAGACCAGACCAAATCCGTTTTGCACACCAGTATTTGACTTAAAACCGCCACATCGCTGAAACAGGATCGTTGCACAGCATGCGAAACCTTAGCGTTTCACCCTAATGGACCCACATCTGTTCCTGTGATAATATTTTGAATGGTCTGGTTTGGCAGCACGGCGCAGTAAAGATACCTTATCCCTCAGCTGTTGTCATGGTTCCTGTTGTGTTCCGTTGTTGCACAGCTAGCTAGCTGAACACTAACAGACATTTTTTCTTCTTCTCTCGAACCACAAACATTCCTGTTTCTCGGCGACAAAGCTGTGTCAAGTCAGGCCCGTTCACAACTCAACACCACTTAAGCGTCCAGTAAAATTTTGTTTAACTACGGAAAATAGCTTAACGAGCGCATCGATGCAGCCGTCCCACAATCTCCAGAGCAGTGGCGCCCGCTTCGTATTCCTCCAGACAGAAGTGCTTCTGGGAATTGGTGTTTGGTTAACTAGCCGCACTAATACAGGAGGAAACACTTTGTAAGGAGAGGGGGGGAAAAAAGGTTGAACCGTAAAAAGCAGCAGACTTGAACTGGACTAGATCTGTCTGCAGCCATATGTGCTTTGTCATCCCAGTTGTGATTCATGCTCTTGGTGCACAGAGTTGACAAGCTTGTGTTGTAAGCATGTGTGTCGTAAGTTCTCCATCAGTGTGTGTGTGTGTGTATGTGTGGCAACTTCCCCATGGCTGTGTGTGTGTTGTGTCTCAGGTTCTATGGCAACGGGAGGGTGAGGAGTTCGTCCAGCAGGGCGGCTGAAGAGGAGGCTCTGCCCAGTGTGTCTGCAGAGAGCACGGCAGCACAGAGGCCTCACAAACGCACGCAGGTGAGGAGGCAACCGCATCCGTGCTGCACACTTACACAGCCCCCCCTCTCACACACACACACACACTTACACAGACCCCCCTCCCACACACACACACACACACTTACACAGACCCCCCTCCCACACACACACACACACACACACACTTACACAGACCCTCCTCCCACACACACACACACTTACACAGCCCCCCCTCTCACACACACACACACACACTTACACAGACCCCCCTCCCACACACACACACACACACACTTACACAGACCCCCCTCCCACACACACACACACGCACACTTACACAGACCCTCCTCCCACACACACACACACTTACACAGACCCCCCTCCCACACACACACACACTTACACAGACCCCCCTCCCACACACACACACACACACACACTTACACAGACCCCCCTCCCACACACACACACACACACTTACACAGACCCCCCTCCCACACACACACACACACTTACACAGACCCCCCTCCCACACACACACACACACACACACACAGTGCACCCAGATAAGGGAAGTGGAGGCAAACGCTCACGTAGCAGGTCTAAGTGACCGCTACCATCATTCATACTGTGCGGTCATGGTTGATGCTGTGTGGTCATGGTTGATGCTGTATGGTCATGGTTGATACTGTTGGTTCTGCAGAAGAAGAAGAAGAAGGTTCACAAGGTGCCGGCAGAGGTGATCAATGACCGCTCCACTGAGACCAGGGGGCCAGCCTTCAACACTACAGAGCCTGGTGAGGAGCACACACACACACACACACACACACACTGTAGATGCTTGCTGTGTGTACGCCATAGCTGGGTTCTGAGTTCTTCCTTGTCTGGAAACTACACCAGGAAGTACTCTGGTCCCATTGTCCTGTTGTTTCCTCCAGCGTGACCCTTGTGTCTGAGTCCACTTGTGTGTGTCGTCTTGTGGTCGCCAGACTAGTCCTGTCTTATTCTCCGTTAGCAGGGTGTCGTGAGTAGTGACTGTGTTGTTCCCATCCTGTCGTCTCCAGTAGAGCCCAGCAGTGTAACAGCTATTCCCACGGCCGTGTCCCTGAACCAGAGGCTCCCCTTCCCAGCCTTCCCCCTGCGGGCCTCCCTGCCCCCCCTGGCCCCCGGCCTCCCCGTCCAGGCCGCCGGACCCCCTGCTGAGTACCACTCTGACTCCGCAGAGTCGCTGGACGAGATCCCCGTGGCGCTGGCTCGGCTGGGCACTTCCTCCGTGGCGGCGGGGGCGGCGTCCTCGGGAGGCAAGGACTTCCCCTCCACGGCTGCCTCGTCCTCGCAGCGAGCCCTGCCCTTCCCCGCCATGAGCAGGCTCCTCCCCCTGCCCTCGCCGCAGCCCCGGGCCAGGAGGAAGCCCTCAGCCGTGCGGGGAGGCAGGGGGGCGGAGCCGAGGTT
>NW_025813708.1:481239-488739 GCF_021917145.1 Hypomesus transpacificus | reverse complement strand
GGTAAGGGTGAGGACCACCGAGTAAGGGTGAGGGCTGTTTCCTGCACTCTCTCTCTCTCTCTCTCTCTCTCTCTCTCTCTCTCTCTCTCTCTCTCTCTCTCTCTCTCTCTCTCTCTCTCTCTCTCTCTCTCTCTCTCTCTCTCTCTCTCACTCCCTCTCTCTCTCTCTCTTCTCTCTCTCTCTCTCTCTCTCTCTCTCTCTCTCTCTCTCTCTCTCTCTCTCTCTCTCTCTCTCTCTCTCCCTCTCTCTCTCCCCTACATTTCCTGTTTCTTTATAACTATCACAATTTAAGTAAAAATGCCTTGATATATATTTATCTTGAAATAAATACAAGCAGACTTTATGACTCACTACCCGGAGGCTAATATGACCCCACTGGTAAACAGGAAATGTCTCTCTGGCCTGAAAGCCCTGCAGGCTGGTACTACCACCAAGGAGGCCTGAAAGCCCTGCAGGCTAGTACTACCACCAAGGAGGCCTGAAAGCCCTGCAGGCTAGTACTACCACCAAGGAGGCCTGAAAGCCCTGCAGGCTAGTACTACCACCAAGGAGGCCTGAAAGGCCTGTTTCAGTGATTTTTGACCCAAATAGCGAGTTTTTGTTATTGTACACTCTGCGTACACTCTGTAGCTACCAGAAAATGGAAGGAGTAGGGTTATTTTGGCAAGGTTACTTGAACTGATCTCAATGTTCAACGTCAGTACAATGACACAATCTCTGAACAAAGAAGATTCTTTGAACTATCATTCACACATACCTCATTTATTTTCTCAAAACAAACCTTTCAAGTACTTCCAAAGTCACTCTTTACCACTTTCTCAAAGGGTCGGAAATGTCTAAAACAGAACTTGGGAAAAGGCATTTGAGCTCTTTTACAATACTGGCTTGATTCAGGTGGTTTTCACAGGGGTGTTGCTGTGTATGGAGTGGTGTTTATGGACCATGCAGTCATCTGCAGCCAGGCATTAGGCTGCTTCACCCCGACGCAGACACGCCCCCGAGACATGCTCATCCTCTCACACATCCTCCCTCCTGCTCCCAGTCCAACTGGACCAGCACAGGATATGACATCATTAGTGTGGAGGCCTGTGTGTGTGTGTCCTCGGTTGTGTGTCTGTGTGTGTACTTGGTTGTGTGTCTGTGTGTGTGTGTGTGTGTGTGGTGTGTGTGTGTGTGTGTGTGTGTGTGTGTGTGTACACAAACCACATCCTCTCTGGCTGATACTGTCCAGTACTAAGAGAGAGGCCTACATGATGAAGGCCCTGATGCACCAAGATTGCAAAATCTTCGCTTTCACAATGACACCAATAACATCAAACTCCTCTCCTGTTTGAAATGGGATTGCCTGTGGTGCTCTGCTGGAATCTACTATAAATCTGCTGATCTCTAGATACAGTCAACGATACATAAATACACCTGTGCTGAATTGTACATGTTGCCATGCCTACCTTAACTAAACATCTGCCCATCTGCAAGCACCACTCTCAACAACAACAAACCCCTCCCCCCCCCCCACCCACTAGCATGGCTCCTTCAATGTCTCCCCCAGGCCTGAACTCATATCTCCTCACCCCTCCCCCCCCCGTGTGTCTCCTGCTCAGTCTGTCTCCTGCTCAGTCTGTCTCCTGCTCAGTCTGTCTCCTGCTCAGTCTGTCTCCGGCTCAGTCTGTCTCCTGCTCAGTCTGTCTCAGTCTGTCTCCTGCTCAGTCTGTCTCCTGCTCAGTGTGTCTCCTGCTCAGTCTGTCTCCTGCTCAGTCTGTCTCCTGCTCAGTGTGTCTCCTGCTCAGTCTGTCTCCTGCTCAGTCTGTCTCCTGCTCAGTCTGTCTCCGGCTCAGTCTGTCTCCTGCTCAGTCTGTCTCAGTCTGTCTCCTGCTCAGTCTGTCTCCTGCTCAGTGTGTCTCCTGCTCAGTCTGTCTCCTGCTCAGTCTGTCTCAGTCTGTCTCCTGCTCAGTGTGTCTCCTGCTCAGTGTGTCTCCTGCTCAGTCTGTCTCCTGCTCAGTCTGTCTCCTGCTCAGTCTGTCTCAGTCTGTCTCCTGCTCAGTCTGTCTCCTGCTCAGTGTGTCTCCTGCTCAGTCTGTCTCCTGCTCAGTGTGTCTCCTGCTCAGTCTGTCTCCTGCTCAGTCTGTCTCAGTCTGTCTCCTGCTCAGTCTGTCTCCTGCTCAGTGTGTCTCCTGCTCAGTCTGTCTCCTGCTCAGTCTGTCTCCTGCTCAGTCTGTCTCAGTCTGTCTCCTGCTCAGTCTGTCTCCTGCTCAGTGTGTCTCCTGCTCAGTCTGTCTCCTGCTCAGTCTGTCTCCTGCTCAGTCTGTCTCCTGCTTAGTCTGTCTCAGTCTGTCTCCTGCTCAGTCTGTCTCCTGCTCAGTGTGTCTCCTGCTCAGTGTGTCTCCTGCTCAGTCTGTCTCCTGCTCAGTGTGTCTCCTGCTCAGTCTGTCTCCTGCTCAGTCTGTCTCCTGCTCAGTGTGTCTCCTGCTCAGTGTCTCTTGCTCAGTGTGTCTCCTGCTCAGTCTGTCTCCTGCTCAGTGTGTCTCCTGCTCAGTGTCTCCTGCTCAGTGTCTCCTGCTCAGTCTGTCTCCTGCTCAGTCTGTCTCCTGCTCAGTCTGTCTCCTGCTCAGTCTGTCTCAGTCTGTCTCCTGCTCAGTCTGTCTCCTGCTCAGTGTGTCTCCTGCTCAGTGTCTCCTGCTCAGTGTCTCCTGCTCAGTCTGTCTCAGTCTGTCTCCTGCTCAGTCTGTCTCCTGTGTCTGGCTGGCGGCGTCAGACGGAGCTGCTCTCTCCGCGGCCCCGCCCTGAATGTGACCCCTGGCAGAGCAGCAGTCAGGGAATCATTATGTCATTAGCTGCTTATATTGAATGGCAACAAAGCAAACAGTGTAGCTTGGGGGAAGCGGGTGTGGACAGGGGTGGGGGGGGGGGGGGGGGCAGGAAGGTGGAGCGGGGAGCTGTTTATGTGGCAGGGCTGGGACGCAGAAAGACTTCACAGAGTTGGTTGAGGGGCAGTTCTATGGGCGCATGTGAAGCCCTCTGTGACATGCTTGCGTGTATAAAAAGGTCTATACAAATAAATTTGATTTGATTTGATATCCACTGTTTACTGTATACAATAGTACATACTATAAGTGTGCAAATATGAAAAGCCTCGCTAGAATAGATGTATTGTACCCAAAGCATGTGTGGCACACGTGTTTCACCTGTACACACAAGTCTGTGAAGACATCTGGGACTTGGGAGGAGGGTTTAATCAAGGTCACAACCAAGGGGCGTATTTGGACAGGAAACCATGGTGACCGTTCTGCTGATACAACACAAGCCAATAACGATAATCTAAAGAACTACTCGTGAGAAAATGCGCAAATTTAAATATTTTTACAAAAACTACCATCTCCTTGGTTTAGGGTTTATCTTATGTCTGCAGGCCGTTTATCTTCTTCATATTCCAGACACACAAGGGGATAGGTCGTATATCAAAAAGACTCCAATCCAAATAGAGGATATTAATATTATATTCCATATCCAAACAATGTGTGCCCGACCTTGTATTTATCACAGCGGCACGTTTGCCCAGACCCTGACCTGAGAGCAGAGCCCTGACCAGAGAGCAGGGCCCTGACCAGAGAGCAGAGCCCTGACCAGAGAGCAGAGCCCTGACCTGAGAGCAGAGCCCTGACCAGAGAGCAGGGCCCTGACCAGAGAGCAGGGCCCTGACCAGAGAGCAGAGCCCTGACCAGAGAGCAGAGCCCTGACCAGAGAGCAGAGCCCTGACCAGAGAGCAGGGCCCTGACCAGAGAGCAGAGCCCTGACCAGAGAGCAGAGCCCTGACCAGAGAGCAGAGCCCTGACCTGAGAGCAGAGCCCTGACCAGAGAGCAGAGCCCTGACCTGCGTTTCAATGTGTTCTCGGCTGGGTGTCTCTCTCTCTGGTGCTTCAGGATAGACTAGGTCTCTCTCTCTCTCTCTCTCTGGTGCTTCAGGATAGGCTGGGTCTCTCTCTCTCTCTCTGGTGCTTCAGGATAGGCTGGGTCTCTCTCTCTCTCTGGTGCTTCAGGATAGACTGGGTCTCTCTCTCTCTCTGGTGCTTCAGGATAGACTGGGTCTCTCTCTCTCTCTCTCTGGTGCTTCAGGATAGACTGGGTCTCTCTCTCTCTCTGGTGCTTCAGGATAGACTGGGTCTCTCTCTCTCTCTGGTGCTTCAGGATAGACTGGGTCTCTCTCTCTCTCTGGTGCTTCAGTTAGGCTGGGTCTCTCTCTCTCTCTCTGGTGCTTCAGGATAGGCTGGGTCTCTCTCTCTCTCTGGTGCTTCAGGATATACTGGGTCTCTCTCTCTCTCTGGTGCTTCAGGATAGACTAGGTCTCTCTCTCTCTCTGGTGCTTCAGGATAGGCTGGGTCTCTCTCTCTCTCTCTCTCTGGTGCTTCAGGATAGACTAGGTCTCTCTCTCTCTCTCTGGTGCTTCAGTTAGGCTGGGTCTCTCTCTCTCTCTGGTGCTTCAGGATAGACTGGGTCTCTCTCTCTGGTGCTTCAGGATAGACTGGGTCTCTCTCTCTCTCTCTCTGGTGCTTCAGGATAGACTAGGTCTCTCTCTCTCTCTCTGGTGCTTCAGTTAGGCTGGGTCTCTCTCTCTCTCTGGTGCTTCAGGATAGACTGGGTCTCTCTCTCTCTCTCTCTGGTGCTTCAGGATAGACTGGGTCTCTCTCTCTCTCTCTCTGGTGCTTCAGGATAGACTGGGTCTCTCTCTCTCTCTGGTGCTTCAGGATAGACTAGGTCTCTCTCTCTCTCTCTGGTGCTTCAGTTAGGCTGGGTCTCTCTCTCTCTCTGGTGCTTCAGGATAGACTGGGTCTCTCTCTCTCTCTGGTGCTTCAGGATAGACTGGGTCTCTCTCTCTCTCTCTCTGGTGCTTCAGGATAGACTGGGTCTCTCTCTCTCTCTCTCTCTGGTGCTTCAGGATAGACTGGGTCTCTCTCTCTCTCTGGTGCTTCAGGATAGACTAGGTCTCTCTCTCTCTCTCTCTCTGGTGCTTCAGTTAGGCTGGGTCTCTCTCTCTCTCTGGTGCTTCAGGATAGACTGGGTCTCTCTCTCTCTCTGGTGCTTCAGGATAGACTGGGTCTCTCTCTCTCTCTCTGGTGCTTCAGGATAGACTAGGTCTCTCTCTCTCTCTCTGGTGCTTCAGGATAGACTAGGTCTCTCTCTCTCTCTGGTGCTTCAGATAGGCTGGGTCTCTCTCTCTCTCTCTCTCTGGTGCTTCAGGATAGACTAGGTCTCTCTCTCTCTCTCTCTGGTGCTTCAGGATAGACTAGGTCTCTCTCTCTCTCTCTGGTGCTTCAGGATAGACTAGGTCTCTCTCTCTCTCTCTGGTGCTTCAGGATAGACTGGGTCTCTCTCTCTCTCTCTGGTGCTTCAGATAGACTAGGTCTCTCTCTCTCTCTGGTGCTTCAGGATAGACTAGGTCTCTCTCTCTCTCTCTGGTGCTTCAGGATAGACTGTGTCTCTCTCTCTCTCTCTGGTGCTTCAGATAGGCTGGGTCTCTCTCTCTCTGGTGCTTCAGGATAGGCTGGGTCTCTCTCTCTCTCTCTGGTGCTTCAGGATAAACTGGGTCTCTCTCTCTCTCTGGTGCTTCAGGATAGACTAGGTCTCTCTCTCTCTCTCTGGTGCTTCAGGATAGACTGGGTCTCTCTCTCTCTCTCTGGTGCTTCAGGATAGACTAGGTCTCTCTCTCTCTCTCTGGTGCTTCAGTTAGGCTGGGTCTCTCTCTCTCTCTGGTGCTTCAGGATAGACTAGGTCTCTCTCTCTCTCTCTGGTGCTTCAGGATAAACTGGGTCTCTCTCTCTCTCTGGTGCTTCAGAATAGACTAGGTCTCTCTCTCTCTCTGGTGCTTCAGGATAGACTAGGTCTCTCTCTCTCTGGTGCTTCAGATGGGCTGGGTCTCTCTCTCTCTCTGGTGCTTCAGATGGGCTGTCTCTCTCTCTCTGGTCTCTCTCTCTCTGGTAGAGATGGCTTTACAGCCAGGACTGGCTGGGTAATGAGACTGGCTGGGTAATGAGGGGAAATTAGGCTTCATGGTCCAGTTCTCCAAGGTGAGAAGGGCCTGTTCACATTTTCCTTTGAAAGTCAGAACACGCACCTCTGGTCTGTGCAGACTTGGGCGTGTGTCAAAACTGTTCTTTTTGTGTATACACCCACGTGCACAACCACACACACATTCACAAAGACTCTCTCTCACACGCACACACACAGGCACACAAACTCCCTCTCTGTTCTCCTTAATTCACTTCTTGCTCTAAACAATAGAGCGAGATACACAAACACACATACGTTCACACGGGGGAAGAACGAGGCAGGGGGTGTGTATTTTAAGGAAGCGGAGAGTAACTATGAGCCAGCATTAAAACCCAGGATTTGTTTATAACATCCCAGACCATTAACTCCTGGGACAGATTCCAGATGGGTAGTCTTGAGTTTCTCTCTCTCTGCCCCTGATTAGAACCAGAGATAATTAAAACACATCAGGATGACATCAGGCTGCACTGCCTCATCGCTGGCTCAGGCGTGTTATTATGTCTTGTGCCAGTGTGTTTAAACAAATGGAGGTACTCCTCTCTAGATGGAGGGAGGGAGGGGAAGAGGGAGGGGATGCCCTGGAAAAAATGGTGTGCTTTCAGGTTGGTGCCATTAGTGTGTGTGTGAGAGGTTCTAGGTCTGCCTTGTGCCTCTGGTGTAATACAACCAATAAATATAAAAAGTTTAAAGATTTTTTTTATGTTTCTGGATGGTAGGACGGTAAAAGAGGAAGCCATAAAAATAAAATAAAAACGTATAATCTAAACTTCCAAATTACGAGTGATTAATTGTGCGTTTGTTTTTATGTTAAAAATCTTTACCCTATCACTCACCCACCCCGTCCGTTTGGCGTCCAGAACAACAAGCAGACGTGTCCCGATACCCAGGTACCCCTCACCTCACCTCCTGGGAGATACCCAGGTACCCCTCACCTCACCTCCTGGGAGGTACCCAGGTACCCCTCACCTCACCTCCTGGGAGGTACCCAGGTACCCCTCACCTCACCTCCTGAGAGGTACCCAGGTACCCCTCACCTCACCTCCTGGGAATTACCCAGGTACCCCTCACCTCACCTCCTGAGAGGTACCCAGGTACCCCTCACCTCACCTCCTGGGAGGTACCCAGGTACCCCTCACCTCACCTCCTGGGAGGTACCCAGGTACCCCTCACATCTTGGGAGGTACCCAGGTACCCCTCACCTCACCTCACCTCCTGGGAAGTACCCCCTTCCCTGGGACGTGCTCCAGAATGTTTACATTTCAGTCGTTAACTCATCCCTCTCTCTCATCACCTCAGAGTGCAGCTCCACCTCCCATCTGAGGAACCCAGAAGAACTGCCTGGTCCACATACCAGCTCTGGTTCGATTTTATTATCAAACCTTTATTTAAACTAGTCAATTGAGAACCAGTTCTCATTTACAATGACAACCTGTAGACAATGACAGGAACCAAGTGGAC
>NW_025813708.1:433739-476239 GCF_021917145.1 Hypomesus transpacificus | reverse complement strand
AAGCGCAGACATGGAGCAGCTGATGTCCTCCTTTAAGAAGTTTGCTATCCACGGTGACACCAAGGCGACAGGCAAGGAAATGAACGGCAAAAACTGGGCCAAGCTGTGCAAGGACTGCAAGATCATCGACGGCAAGAACGTCACCAGTACGGATGTGGACATCGTTTTTACCAAAGTCAAGTATGTACAAGACATCTAAAATGAATTTCCTTCTAAATCCGATGCAACTGAAAAGATTGTCAAAAAAATACAGTACTGTCTTAGGCACCTAAGATTCTTTCATTTAATATTTTCTTGTAAAAAAAAAATCATTCTGTAATTTTGTGAAAACTTTAGTTTAGTCTTTTCATTTCATTATTTCTTAAATCATTTTTGCTTTACTTTTTTTACATTTTAATTGTGTATAGTTGAAATTTAACTCAAATCAAGCAAATACAACATCATAATCCGATCTGCGGAGCCTACAAAGTATACCCAGCAAAGTGAAAAAGATATCATTCCTAGATGCTGTATTTATTTATTCTATTGAAAGTTCAATCTTGGTTGTGTTTGTCGGGGCAGAGCGAAGACGTCTCGGGTCATCACCTACGAGGAGTTCCAGAAGGCTCTGGAGGAACTAGCACCCAAGAGGTTCAAAGGTCAAAGCAAAGAGGAGGCCCTGAATTCCATCTACAAGCTCATTGAGGGCAGGGAGCCGACCAATGTAGGAGTCACGGTAAGCTGCTGTAACACCAAGACGCCAAAACTAGGCTACTCCCTTGGTATACAACAAGGCCGTAGCCATGGAGTCAACATTGGGGGGGACGAATTACATTTTTTTAAATAATTTCGGACAGAGTGCGTGGTTGCCTGTCGTAGCGTAGCACATTTAGATTTTTATATCAATATATTTGGGGGGGGGACATTTTTATTTGAATATTGGGAAAGATGTGTTCCCCACAGAGGGCAGAACTTGTCATAAAGTTAGCGATAACAAAGTCCACCCATTTAGAAGGGAGATATGATTGGTCAATTTTACTGTCAATGGAAATTAGTCTTTCATTGAATTACTAGGCCTATTAATCGTCCCTCTGTAAATTCATAGCTGGACCACCAATCACAGAGCATAGCATTTTCCTCGAAACAACGGAGGTAGCAAAATTCTGATACGGGTAACTAAAGTGTCAAATTGTTAGAGCAAATTGTGGTTCTCAATTAACATATTTTGTTTGGAATGAAGCACAACATTGGAGTGAGATATGACGGAATTTTCCCTGAGGACAAGCGTTTAGATTCTTCCTCATTAATAGACTCGGCAAACGTGTTGAAACTGAGGAAAGGAGAGGGGAGAGATACAATGATGTAACTGTCACCTGAGTTAAATCTTTCTACACTCTAATCCAGAAATCATGACTCATTCAGTGAGTCGTTGGCAGAGAATTGACAAAGCAAACCGTGTTATAAAAAATAAAACAAAAGACCGACTGTTGACTTAAGTTGTGTTAGCAGTGGCCTATATTAGGTACTATTGCCAAAACGTTACACCCATCCAGTCATCATCATCATCATCCTCTCTCATGTGTTTTTTTGATGTAGCGCCAAAGAGAATTGTAAGCGCATGTTTTTTGTAGCCTACATAAACGTCATGTTCCCCTTCTTCCCAATTCCCACAGAAAGTGGCCAAGACGGCAGCCGTGGACAGACTGACAGACACTACCAAGTACACGGGCTCCCACAAGGAGCGCTTCGACGACACGGGGAAAGGGAGAGGGAAAGGCGGTCGTGAAGAACTGGTGGAAAAGACGGGCTACGTTGGAGCGTACAAGAACGCAGGCACGTACGAGGAGAAGACCAAAGCCAAGTAGCGGCCTAAGGATAATGCCAACCAATATTTTATACCCTGCCCCCATCTCTGAGCTTTCAGGAAGAGGAGCCCAGGTTGTTGAGCTCGGTTCTATAGCACTTAGGACTGGACCAAACCCTGAACCCTAACCCATGGTCGCCCTGTTAAACCCTATAGGCAGAGGCATGATAAAATGGTTTGAAGTTTGAACGTAGTCGAAAGTGTGTGTGTGTGTGTGTTTGAGTGTGTGTATGGGAACATGGCACAGGGGAATGACAGCATGCTTTTTGACTATGTGTGGGTTTAAGAATGTTTCATAGGTTAAGCTAATTTTCTTGTCCATCATAATGTGGAAATGTGTTTACAGACAAGATGCTATCAGCATGGCCCTGATCATTGTGACACGTGACCTGACCCTGTATGTCGTAACGGAAACAACATAACTTGCCTACGCATGATACGTGATAAATTGCACTGTGACGTTCTTAAACAGGAGTTCTTCTGGACTAAAGATTTCTTCCAATAAGTAAATGCCACCTCGGGAGGAAAGACTTTAACATGGAATTCAGGTTTACTCTTCAACCAGGAGCAAGTCTTGTAAGGAGTTGATAGGTCTTTCCAGCCAAATTTCTTTTTTTTTTTCTGCAATCCTGTTTTAATCTTTACTTTTACTTTTGTTTGTATTTTCCGACAAGCTTTTAGTGAAACCATTTTTATTTCGGGTTTTAAAACGTTTGCTTTGAAACAACTGTATATTACTTGTAATTCATGTGTTCTTTGATTAGGATTGTTTTGTTTTTGTTGTGTAAATACAGCAACTGGAAAATTACTGCAATGAAAATTTGTTTGTTACATTTGAATGGAAAAAATAATAAAAAGTGGTTATTTTAGCTTACTGTGTGGTTTCTGTCTCCAACTCGCATGTCACCGGACTGGACCCATTAATTTAAATTTAAAAGATGCTTTCATCCAAAGTACAGGGGTGATTTGAATTTACTTTCAAATCCACTACCTCTGAGCTATCCCAGTTGTTTTAAATGTTGAGAAACCATGAAATTGCTATTGCAATACACCAAACAAATACTCAAATCCACAACATGGTACAGAAATCCCAACATTTAACGTTGTCGCCGCTTATTTCATTCTAACATCAAACGGGCCTGCTCTCCTAAAGTCCCTCTGGTTTCACTGCTCTGCTCTGCTCTTGGTCATTGGACGTTAAGAGGCAGTAAAGTTGCTAGCTGCCTTCTGGGCCTGGAGACCTGGCTTCTCTCCATGGGGGGCTGCCAGTCAACTACACACACACACACACACACACACACACACACACACACACACACACACACACACACACACACACACACACACACACACACACACACACACACACACACAGTGGCTGTTCATCGTTGGCAGGCCATGGTGGGTGAGCTGCTGGGTAATATTGATGTGTGTCCCATTCACAGTGACTTGCCTTTTTGCCTCTTCGCGAGAGTGACAGTTTTTACACAGGATTGGCACATCTGGAGGAGAGAGCTTGCAGGGCTGTGCACTGTCACTCTCTCTCTCTCTCTCTCTCCCTCTCTCTCTCTCTCTGTCTCTCTATCACTCTCTTTATGTCACTCTCCCCCTCTGTCACTCTCTCTCTACTCTCTATGTCTCTCTATCAATCTCTCTCCTCTCTCTTTGTCACTCTCTCTTTCTTTATCACTCTCTCTCTATCACTCTCTCTCTCTGTCTCTCTATCACTCTCTTTATGTCACTCTGCCCCTCTGTCACTCTCTCTCTACTCTCTCTGTCTCTCTATCACTGTCTCTCTCCTTCCTTCTCTGTTTTTAGCCACAGGAGAACTCCTACACATGGGAGGGGTCATGTGCCATTAGCAC
This sequence comes from Hypomesus transpacificus, assembly GCF_021917145.1. Lineage (NCBI taxonomy): Eukaryota > Metazoa > Chordata > Actinopteri > Osmeriformes > Osmeridae > Hypomesus > Hypomesus transpacificus. Next base: position 472,531 of record NW_025813708.1, on the reverse strand, counting down.
CCCTCTTTGTTTGAAAGCGTTTTCCTGACGCAATACTTTATTCTCAATCTCCAACAGCCTGGCTGGGGTGAGGAGGGTCCATGCACGGTCAGAGTGTCTGTGTGTGTGTGTGTGTGTGTGTCTGTGCCTGTGTGTGTGTCTGTGTGTGTCCGTGTCCGTGTGTGTGTGTGCCTGTGTGTGTGTGTGTGCCTGTCTGTGTGTGTGTCTCTGTGTGTGTGTGTAGGGTACTGGACACACACAGTGAGCAGCAGCCACACCTCTCCCCGCCGCAGCCTGTGGCCAGAAACAGGAAGCCGAAGTGGGTCCCTTGTTGTCATGGCAGCCCATGCGTACACAAAATAACACTTCGACACCTGGCTGTGGCCGTCTCTTTTCTTTCCCTCTCTAGATTCTCTCTTTCTAACCCTCCCCCTTCATGCCTGTCTCCCTCTCCCTCTCCCTCTCCCTCTCCCTCTCCCTCTCCCTCTCCCTCTCCCTCTCCCTCTCCCTCTCCCTCTCCCTCTCCCTCTCCCTCTCCCTCCCTCCCACCCACTCTCTCTCTCTCTCTCTCTCTCTCTCTCTCTCTCTCTCTCTCTCTCTCTCTCTCTCTCTCTCTCTCTCTCTCTCTCTCTCTCTCTCTCTCTCTCTCTCCTCTCTCTCTCTCTCTCTCTCTCTCTCCTCTCTCTCTCCTCTCTCTCTCTCTCTCTCTCTCTCTCTCACTCTCCCTCTCCCTCTCACACTCACTCACTCACTCACTCACTCTCTCTCTCTCTCTCTCTCTCTCTCTGCCTTCTGTGTTTGTAACCAAACACACAAGCTCATGGCAACGCATGTTTGGGACATCTCCTTGGAAGCTCTAATCAAAAACATATCTGGCCCCGGCGAGGCGAGGCGAGGCAGTCCACTCACAGCCCTGCCTTTGTTGCCTTGCGGCTCTCTGCGTCGCAGGGTGATGAATGGCATGGAGGCAGGCAGGAAACTCACATACTTATTGAACTCAGGAACATTCTCCTTGGGGCTGGGGCTGGGGTTGGGGGCTGGGGTTGGGGGCTGGGACTGTTGCTGAGGCTGGGGTGACTTGCCAGTGCTGGTGCTAAACTGTGTGATTAATTACCCCACCAGCCGCAAACTATGACATAAGAGACTATCAACGCTGTGAAATACGTTTACACTACCTCCCCCATCCCCCATCCCCCATCCCCACCAACTCTACAGGGACTGTCTGCCCAGCACGGATGGGCTCCGTATTGTCTACGCTTTCCTTGAGCCAATGACAGGATCGCGGCCAGACGTGTTTGGCTGTTTGGCTCCGAGTTTTGACATGGGGGCAGGTGGCCCTTATTGAGCGTGTGACAGGCTCTCTATACAGTAGATGTCTGATAAGAGGAGAAGTCGAGGAAAGAATAGCTGATGTGACACTGGGAGCGAATGAGGGTGGAACGCTAGGTGGCAAAATACAGTAAACCCACCTCAGCTGTCTGTGTCCTGAGAGGGGGATTAACAGGATGGTTTATGTCTCCGCGCTCTACTGCGCGCCGCTCTGTGTTCAGAGTCAGTTACCGTGAAACAGGTGCAGCCCAGGTCTCACTTCTAGTGTCGACAGGAGCTGCAAGCGCATGTGCCTTTGTGTCTGTGTTAACCACCTGATGAGATGAAAAAAAGCACAGCATGGATTTCATGTGTTCCACCTGGAATCAAACAAAGAAGAAAGTGGACAGGTTTGAAGGGGACCAATAAATAAGCACCCCAGATATGAGCATCTGTTTCTTCTTCGTGGATACAGTCATGTTGATCAAGGCCATTCAAGAAGCACTGGAACTATTAGCCAGCCCAAACAAACCTTTATCTGAACCACAAATAATAAGAACAAACATTTCCCTCTCTGAGGGGATCGGCCTGCCTCCTCATTCCTCTGCCAAAAACCTCAAATTAGATCACTTCAAGGGGATATTCTTGTGTTAGCATAGCCTGTTAATTTCTTCTTCAGAGCAGACCAGACTACCATCAGAGACAGGAAGAACAGAGGCTTTGTAGTGAGTCTGAGTGTAATTTAGTATTTAAGTTAAGGAGGTCCACACATATACTTGATGCTTCAAGCTACTGCATGCGACGGCTGGTAACAGTCCAGTTTCTCAGGGCCAAATGACGTTGTGTCCTTGGGCAAGGCACTTCACCCTACTTGCTTCGGGGGGAATGTCCCTGTACTTACTGTAAGTCGCTCTGGATAAGAGTGTCTGCTAAAATGACTAAATGTAAATGTAAATATGTTTTTTCTTTTCCAAGTGCCATCTAACTATTATTCCAATAATCTGTGTGTGTGTGTGTGTGTCTATGTGTATCTCGATTATCCTGAGATTGTCAGCGTTGTGTGAAGTTGCAAGTGGGCAGGTGTCTTGCTCTGGACCCAGGGACATGCAGCGCTGAGTCTGACGCTTTTGAACGAGCTGTTCCCTTTTGCGATAAATAAACAGGCCTAAAAATGTTCATGCATACCGGTTGGCAGTCATGGTTTCTCCTGTCTCAAAGGATATTTTCTGACCGGTAGGTGGTTCTCTTGGTCAACAAATGGGTCGCAAATGAAGTTAAAACCGAATCAATTAAATGACATCTTAATCACTGGCTGCATCACAGTCACAGGAACTTCACCAGTTGTTAGATTTGGATAACCTCAAATCACATCAGTACAAATCTCAACAAACAAGCCACTTAAATGGCATTTGGTTTGTTGCTAGTTACTTTCTATGAGTCCTTAGTTACCTGTGAACCTGCCCATGATGATTGATAGGAGCATTATCTACAACTGGAGTGTTTCACACACACACACACACACACACTCACACACACACACACACACACACACACACACACGCTGGAGCCTGTTGAAGGCCATATAAAGGTTAGCCCTTCTGGGCATGGTATGACAGGCGTCATATCAGAATCCAACCTCCGAAGGGAATTAATGTTGCAATGATCCCTGAAGACAACCCTCAGAGAGAGAGCACAGTAAACGCCTGTACACACTCAGAACGATACATTTATAAACACATTTATAATCTCCCATACACTGAATATGCAGGGAGGCAGATGGCTGAGCGGTGAGGGAGTCGGGCTAGTAATCAGAAGGTTGCCGGATCGATTCCCCGTCGTGCCACATGATGTTGTGTCCTTGGGCAAGGCACTTCACCCTACTTGCCTCGGGGGGAATGTCCCTGTACTTACTGTAAGTCGCTCTGGATAAGAGCGTCTGCTAAATGACTAAATGTAAATGTAATGTAAATGAATATCGATGCATTTTGATGAACAGGCACCAACACTGTGCCTTGATCTGTCAAAAGTGATCAAGTACTAGTTGAACCAATCACAGACCTGAAGAGCATAAAGCCAATTTGATGTAATAATGAGGTACTGATTCACAGCTAATGATGATGGATATGACATTCGATCATGAAAGGCTGATTACTGTGAGGACTGTAAAACTAGACTATTGTTCACTTGGTACAAACAAAAAAAAGTACCAAGATATGGTTTGGACTTTTGCACAGCATGATAACATGATACAGAGACAGTGACACGATGATCTCTTGTGGAAGGAACATGCTGAAACTTCTGACAGGGAGGTGTGTTTAGGTCACTGACAGTGAGCATGTATGTCCACTAGGGGGAGTCCTACTCACTTCAGATCAAAGACAAACAGCCTATTCCAACACTGGACCATACAATGCAACAGTGCATTTCCTCAAAAGCTCAAATGTTAAGCTAAAATGTATGATGTCATTGGAATTTGCATGAACAACGCCTAGCTCCTCCACCTCAGTTTAGGATCCTGGAGCCCCCTCAAAAGTTTCATGAGCCCCCCAATTTTTTTCTTCATATTTTAAATCTAAATGTGTTCATTTCTCTTCCTAAAACCCACTAGAGGACACAATTTAAAAGGATATTTCACAAAATAATTCTAGGGGAACATGCCCCCAGACCCCCCTAGTTTTGCTGGGTCACAGGAAAAATTATAAGCCTTATCTAGAGGCTTAGCCCCCCCTAAAGTGGAAACCTAGATTCGCCCCTGGTAGAACACATGAAAGGACGGGGGCCAAGAGAGGACCAGAGTGTGTTCCACACAGGCTGAGGACTTACCATAGCGGCCTGGGTTCGAATCTGGCCTGGGCCCCTCTCTCTCTCCCTCCCCTGCTTTTCCTGTCAGACTAACCCTACAGGGAGTCAGGTGGCTGAGCGGTTAGGGAATCGGGCTAGTAATCTGAAGTTCGATTCCCGGCCATGCCAAATGACGTTGTGTCCTTGGGCAAGGCACTTCACCCTTCTTGCCTCGGGGGAATGTCCCTGTACTTACTGTAAGTCGCTCTGGATAAGAGCATCTGCTAAATGACTAAATGTAAATGTACACTAATAATAATAATGAAGACAGAAATGCCCCCAAAAATATAATCTTGAAGATGAAACAAAAAACATGAAAGGCAGTCTCAGCATAGTTTGTTTTAACCTCTTGTTACCACAAGACCCCATTCCGAAACTCTTCCTCCTTCACCTGCGCGAATGTTTGACTTAAGTCAAGCTGTATCCATGGCTACCAAGAATGCACTCTGCGTAGCGAGCAAACTCAGCCACCTGCATGCTCTATAGATCCCTAGCAACCAGTGGTAAAAACATACGTCTTATCTTTTCAAGCTGACATATTTTGACTCTGCATTACTCCTCTGGTTTGCATGTTGGTTCTGTACAGATGAAAGGCAACCTGAATCTGAACCGGAGGAAATATCGTGCAGAAGAACCACAGACTCGTTTGTCTACTTCTGTAAAGGTGAGACTCAAGGCTGTTTAGTGTGTCACATACTGGTGGTGTGAAGTCAAAAGTTTCTGTGCTGAAAAGATATTAATGAGGAAGCCAGAATGAATCGACTGTGTGTCTTTGTTTGACCAAATGTCAGGAAAGAATTAACGCTCCACACCTGTGAAATCCGAGCTTCTGTTTCCTAAGTGTGTGTGTATGTGTGTCTGTCTGTGTGTGTGTGCATTTGAGTTAGTCTCTTTGACAGCGCCACTATCCCCCTATCACTGTTTCTCCTTCAGTATCTCTTCCTCTGTCTTGCCTAGCAGTTGCAGCAGGCACATTCCCCAGTCACAAGACAGTGCTGTGGCCTTTAGTGTTCAGAACACGCTCACTCTCATAAACTGCTGTGGCCTTTAGTGTTCAGAACACGCTCACTCTCATAAACTGCTGTGGCCTTTAGTGTTCAGAACACGCTCACTCTCATAAACTGCTGTGGCCTTTAGTGTTCAGAACACGCTCACTCTCATAAACTGCTGTGGCCTTTAGTGTTCAGAACACGCTCACTCTCATAAACTGCTGTGGCCTTTAGTGTTCAGAACATGCTCACTCTCATAAACTGTTCAGACAGACAGAGGAGTCAGAGGAGCAGTTTGCAAGGTGAGGCATTACCCCTCGCTGATTGGACAGATGCACAAGGAACTGCGGGCGTTCAATTTCATGGCCCAGCAAACCCGTGACATTTCCTGGTAAATGGCAGCTTAGGAAGAATGACAGGTCGACTTGGCCCTGGGCAGGTCCCTGTACAATGGATCTGATAACAAATGACTGTTTCTAAATATGTATTTGCTGAGTATTTATAGATGTAGGATCACTGGCTCTAAATGCATCTGTTACATTTAAAAGGACCATAGAACATCTAGTAGTTGGATGGTGGCTGTTGCCTAACTGATTTATTAGAGAACGACATCAAAGAGGTACTTTTTCTTTGAAGAAACAAACGTTGTGTGTTCTTTCTTGATGCAGGTACTTGAACACTAGATGAAAATGAAAAGTGGCAGTGTTGAAGATGGTAAGACCCAAACCTATAGTTAGGCGCGATGAGCGCATTGACCACATCCACCTAAATAACCGCGCTGTGTTTCAGAGTACAGGCCTCTACCATCTCCTCCTCGCTCTTCGCTCCGTTCCGGACGACCTCCCTCCCGAGCCAGAGACCAAGGACGCGTGACCTTTGCTCAGGACTCCTTTAGCAACACCTTCAAACTGGACCCAGAGAAGCCTGTGACATCCAGACTGGAGTCAAACCAGGCAGAGCCAAAGCAGAGCCCTATATCTGCCTCAGACCAAGCACCACTCCTGAAGGAATCTGTTCAGGGCCGAGAAGCCTGGGACTATGAGTACATCCCTGCCCACTGGATATGCCCTGCACCCAGCCTGACCACACCACTCCAGTCCCTGGTCTCAGTAACAAACACAGATATTGACTTAGACACAAGGACAAAAAGACTTCTGGAGCTGACCTCGGGTGAGTGGGCCAAAGTATGCAGCAAATGTCCACAGCCCACAGTGTCCTGTTTAAAATTTGCAGATCCAGATCAGCACTTTTCATGCATGTTTCGTTTACGCCACTAGAGGGCAGTAGCACACAAGACAATTATAGTACATATGATCAGAACCAAGAAATCATCCTCTTCATATGATCATTTTGATCGAAATGGAGATGATTCCAACATAGGTTAATGTTTTCTCTCTTCAGATCTGTACGTAGCCACTCACCAATCAGACCACATCATTCCCCTCCAGCGTTCGTCTGAGGGTGTGCCGCGTTGGAGAAGTCCAACCCGTCGCAGTGTCTCGATGGACAGGTTGCTCGATCACCTGAGCCCCAGGCTTCAGAGGGCCTGGAAACGTGGAGGTTCTCCTGAGAGACAGCCTATGGACCATGGCCGTCGGTCCTCTTCCTCTCCTAGGCCAGACTCCACCTCGAAGAACGTCCTCTCCTCCTTCCTCTCCGTCCCCTCAGAGACCCTCCTACAGGCCAAGTCGACATATCAGACGATCAGCACTACACAGGTGCACGATCCACAACATCAATATACCATACGAACGAAAAATCCATGTAATGCACACAATTGAGTAATCTTACAAAAGCCTGTACTAGATATAGGCCTGTGTGTTAGGCTTATCAGACATGTAGTTCACTGACTCTGGTCAGCCATGCTGCAACTCTGGAATGACCCCGGCACCTTTGATGTTATTGCAGTTTAAAAGGCTAAACTCTTGGATGCCGTAGGAGTTCTCACATTCAGATTAAAACAAACTTGAGACTTTAAGGTCGGATGTTGAAAACCTCAAATTAAAATAGAAAACTACACTGTTTTGGGAACTGTGGAGAAAGCTCATCTAATCACAAGGGGGAGCTTTGGGTAAGATGAGAATGAGTCAGGGGCCTGTCTTATCTACCCCTATTCATAACAAAGAGAGAGAAATTAGTAGTGAAAATATTAAGTTTCCACTTGATTGGCAGGGAAATTGCAAGAGGCCTTAAAGAGAGTGATCTGTAGCTTAAGGAGATCTTGAGGGAGTGTTGGGTTGAATACATGAGGTAACATGAGAGGAGTGGGAAGACGGCCTTATCTGAGTAGTGGAGATCTCACTGTCTGTGAGGGTGAGCCCCCTTATTTTCAGAAGGCAGGGTAAAAAGAACAACATAAAAGAGTGTTGTTGTTTTTTTTACAGACAATCTTTAAACCAGGCTTGCGGTTCGTTTTGTGTGGGTTTGTTTGGTACCTGTTCACAACTGGGTTCCCTTATCAACAAGACAAAAAGGCATCCTCTCAACAATGTGGCACGTAATGGTTCCTTTAGTGCTGCACCTATTGTACATGACCCTTATCTTTGGCTTGTCTCAGCTATGCACTATGGTCTTTTTCAGAGTTCCAGATTAGGGAGTATTGACTGCCCTGTACCCAGGATCCCATCACCTCGGCTGGGGATTTCCGAGCTGTCCTCCACCCTGAAAGGCTTTCTAGATCTGGTGGACCAGCACTGGAGTGGCAAACGCTCCCTTCACCTCAACCCCACCTTCCTAGGTATCCAATCATAACCATGTTTTGGGGTTGTAAACCCTGTTTCCAAAACATCAGTTCTATTCCATTTTAAAGGGGTGCCCTTTTGATGTAAGGTTGAAGAAAAACTCAATTCAATCTAACATTGCTTCTCAGGCCAGGCCTATGACATTCTCTCATCTTCAATATCGTCGGCATCCCTTGCCGGGTCCAGCCCAAACAAAACAGAGGGATTAAGAGATGAGAAAATAAGAGGGGAAGAGGAAACTGAGAGCAACAATAATATCCCTCTGCACTGTAGCGAACTGGGTCACCTCAAGAGGAAACTGGCCCAAACGGAACAGCAACTGGTGAACATCACAACGCTATTTTTTTAACATACTTCCACCAAGGCTGTGAAGACAGTAGGGCCTTATCTGTTATGCGATTTACAGGCATCCTTCAAGAAGAGACTTGTGTCTGCACTGAAGGAAAACTACAATTTGAGACTAAGAAACTTAAAACAGGATCCGTCTAGCCCAGTCAACAGTGAGTTGCTTTGTTATTAGTGTGCGTTGATTTGATATCTGCCAGGAGATGGATGTACATGACACTAACTTTGAGTGTGTGTGTGTGTGTGTGTGTCCCATCGTAAAGGCGAAAAACAGTGGACAAGTTGTTTTCAGAGGCAGGTAAAAGCTCTGAGGGAACAAGAGTCCTACCTGAGACAACTGGAGCAGACCGTTGTGCTTATGCAGGACAACCACAGGTGAATTTACTCACCTGTGTGTTCCCATTGAGAAGAAACTATGTCATTGTATGAAGTGTTTGCCTTATCAAGAACATTTTGTTTCACAGGTCTTTGGTAACCAACAATGTGTCGATCTTGGGACAGCTGAATGGGCGCACAACAGAAGAAGCGGCAAAGGAGTCTCTAGCAACACAAAGCTGGCTTCCCGAACAGGCCATCAAATCAAACTAGATTGCCTATCAATTTGTGTTAACCGTTTTCCACATTGGATATTTTCAGAAATGTAATTCATATTAATTGAGTTTAGGACGTTAAAAAAGTAGGCTATTTACTTTACCTGCGGTCATGGCTTGGCTTTCTGTGAGTCGTCTAGGCCTATAGTTGTAAATTGCACTCTCAATTGAATGCTGTCAATTAACATTACAGATTGTCTTTTTTTCATTCAGACTGAATTAAATGCATTGTTATCTAAGTGTTACAAAGGCCAAGTTCTTGTTTTACCAGATAACTACTCAGCAGTTAAGCCCAATGGTCCAACACTTTGTCCATTAAGTTGACAGCGCGCGATACTAATTAACTGATGCTGCGTCACGTGTCACTAAAACGGCTACATCTGACAATACTACTGTACCTCGAGCTCTGAGCTCATATGACAACAATTTTATGTTTCTGATCGTTTAGCTACATGATATCCGTCGTATATGATCGTTTTAATGATATAGTTGGCTATATTTTCACATCTTTTGAGTGACTGCGTGGCTATTTGCTAAATGTAGACCTACAGTTTTAAACTGTAACATCCGATTACCTGATTGATGATTAATTGTTCGCTGACATTGTTGTTGTCTAGCTACAGTAATAGCTAGCTAAAAGTAACCAGCACAATTTAACAAAACTGGCTGCCAGTTTAGCTTGCTAGCTAAATTAGATTAAATTATAATCGTTGTTTTTCAAAATATTTACTGATGGCGGATCGATCGGCTAATCAATCTTGTTTTTTCAATGTTGGAGGGTGTTTTTTCTCCATACCTCGGGCTCGCCTGTCTTATCTCCAAGACTCTTTGCTTTTTAAAGACTCTCAAAATCAAGGGAGATGGTTTATCGACAGAGATGGATGCACATTCAGGCATGTACAATATTATCTCCAAACTGGGAAACTAGCCACATCATGTTCATCAGAGCTCAACATATTATATGAACTAACAGCAAGTCTACGCCTCAGCTCATTACTCCAGGTAAAGTCCTGTAAAATTTCAAACCAACGCTGCGTAACACCTTACATATCCTACGATTGCATTTGCTAGTGCATAGCGGAACATAACCTTAAAATAATTTAGTTCGAGTCAAAGAAGCCTTAACAGCAAGATGAGTGGAAGCTAGGCTTACTGTAGTGATGTTTTTCATTTTCAATTTCAACAAGGCCTTAGAACATTTTCAATCAGGCAAGCATTACTTGCGTGCTCGGCCAGTAGACCTTCAAGTCGCTGAGAGAGCCACTCTGAATTACTGGAAAACTCGCATCTGCAACAAGAAGCAACCGGAAGTCATTGCCAGTCCTGTTTCCTCAGGTAAACCTTGGTCCAGTCGCAGGCTGATATAACCTGACCTGCAACATGTCTCATTGATCGTAACATTACTAATGTGTTGTTTATTTTGCAAGCGATCTACATTTACATTTAGTAGACGCGCTTATCCAGAGCGACTTACAACAAGTACAGGGACATTCCCCAGAGGCAAGTAGGGTGAAGTGCCTTGCCCAAGGACACAACGTCATTTGGCACAGCCGGGAATCGAACCAGCAACCTTCTGATTAATAGCCTGGTTCCCTAACCACTCAGCCATCCGACCCCGATCAAGGGGGTCAGAACTTAATGTGTCATTTTCTCACAAATTCTCTGTTATTGTCTCGGAAACTGTAGTCCATGATGCGGTACCGCTGGGCCTAATCGGGACCCCGCTGATCGATGGAGACGAGGAAGTGCTGTACTGTTTCCTGCCTATGGAACAGATCCGCCTGTACCCACACCTGGTGACGGCACACAACCTGCTCTGGCTTTGTGATAATGTGGCCATCATCGAGTGTGACAGCCCACTCTTCAGGTTCATAGGCAAGCATCCCAAACCCAAACCATCACAAACAAACCTGTAGGTCTGCTTACCTCACTACACAACTTCAAATAAAACATGCTCAGCTCTAGAGCAGAAAGAAACCAGCTGTAACAGGTCTCAAAGTACTTTTTAAATTTCCATGGCCTTGTGCCTGTACATCTGTTGAAGTAAGTAAAGGATCAAACTCGATATTCATTGCGATTGGCTTTAATTTTGACCTCTTGAGCCATCACTTTTAGTTTTTTAACTATGTCTGGAAAAATACGTGTTGATGGTAGCGGAATTATACTATTGGGTTAAGCACATTTAACTAGCTTGTTTTGCCAAACAGGGAAAGCCCATGTTAACTACAGCACTGTGCCATCCAAGCTATTGTTACTATAGCAACAATACAAGACCAGGCAGAGATCATAGTGATCCAGAATGAAAACACCTCTTTCTGAAAAAATGGACTCAAATGTCGTGCCTTCATTTATTTCTCAGTAGCAGAATAAGCACCCAAATATTTTTCGTTTGTTTTGTCGTTCATTTAACATCTCCAAACAAGTTGAAAATCCATCTATCCATCCAGCCGCAAGATGTGAACTGCTGTGTGTTTGAAATTGAGGCAGGGGAGACAGCTGGGAACAGTTAACCAGAGTGACCTGTGTTTGCTTTGTGTCATTAAAGCTAATTTCCTTCAAACGGGAAAGATGTTGCTCCCGGAGCAGTTCAGTGATTATGAGAGGCTGAAAACGGAGGCCAGATCATCTGGCATGTTCGACTTCATGAAAGCTCTGCAGGTATCACATGGTAAGGATCAGATTGATAATCACACATGATACTCCACTCCGTATTTATTAAGCTCCTTATCAGTGCTGCCAAACATTGCTAGAATTGTGGCGGGATTACATAGTTGAGGTCCATATAGATAAAAGACAACATACTTCAACCTGCTTAGAAATCTCAGGTCGGTTGTAAGTGTGTTGGAAGATGAAAACGTCCTTGCTCTAAGACAGCTCTGGGATGTGTGTGACTTGTAACTTCACGGTAAATTGGACCACAGAGGCTAGCTTCGATGGTGACTTCCCTCCGGCGGCCCGTACCAGTGAGCTGTCGACCCCTCAGCCCCCCAAACCTCTGTATGAGATGACCTTTGACCTCCTGGTGAGGTATCAAGACTCCGCTCTGGGTCAGCTCTACGTGGACGGAGACCTGCCCGGCAACAAGCTGTACCTGTGTGGAAACGGCGTCGTCTTCCAGCACGTGGAGTAAGTCACATCCGTAGCCAACTTAAAGTGTCAGGCCGTGATCCATAATGAACACAACAACATTAAAGTAAACATTAAAATGCAGTTAGTCTGGTTTGTTATATGTTTTAGATCTATTACTTTTATCACTTGTATTATTGTTTTTGTTGATTTTATGTAAAGCACCTTGAGCTGCAATTCCTGTATGAAATGTGCTATATAAATAAAGTCTTACTTACTTACTTACTAAAATATGGCTCACGTTAGCTGAAGGCTTGTTTTGTCCGTCTGGCTTGTAGGAACTGGCTGGGAACAAGCCGTCTGCCTCTCACTGAGAGTGGGTCTGAGCTGCAGGGACTGTGTGAGTACCTGGACCAGCAGGATGAGGCCTACCAGGCCTTTAAGGAGGTGCTGTGGGAGTTCCTACTCAGGAAGAAAACCCCAGGGGGTGAGAGTCCTGTCAATACACACACACACACACACACACAGTATACGCACACACAGACACTAGCGTACTGTAGGTACACACACACACAGTATACGCACACACAGACGCTAGCGTACTGTAGGTACACACACACACACACACACAGTATACGCACATACACACACTGTGGATCTCCTGTTAAGCTGAGTTAAAACTGCTGTTTTTCCCTGCTCTGTCTTTTACAGGGTCTTTAACGGCATGGCCCTGGTGTGCCTCAGTGGCAACGTTCAGCGTTTATAAAGTTGTTAAAGTTTATGTTGGAACACACTGGTACGCCACTTACTTTAAAACCCTGTTAAAGGTAGGTACTGTGGACCAATCATATCCTGTCACTTTACTGGCATTTTATTCGGTGAAAACAATCTGGGGTGCGTTTCCCGAAAGCATCGTAAGCCTAAGTTGATCGTAGAGTCCATCGTACGATGGATCTTAGTTGTACGGGCCGTTTCCCGAAACCATCGTAGCTAAAGAGGCACTTCAAAATCGTCGTAGATCAACGAGAGCTCCAGACCAGTCGTAGATCGCTAAGTGCATCGTAGCACAGAGACTCAGTGGAGACACGCGTAGGCCGACCATGAAAACTACATTAAACTCATGCTGAAAGTTAATTCCGATGGAAAATAAGATTTTTTTGGTCCTCTTTTTACACCAGTTACGCTGGAACTGGGATATTTCTTAGTGAACCATACAAGTTTAACTGCCGAAAAAATATCAGAATCCGGTTTATCCTCAAGTAAATTTAGGTTACACAAAATAATTTGATTTAGTGGGTTTGGCGCATGCAATGAAGGTATTTAAAAAACAAATGTCAGTCTTATTCAAAATACTATAACATTGAAATATGGCTGTTGTAATGTGCAATAGAAACTAGAAATGCATTAACGTAACGCTTTTACGAGTACAATAACACAACAACAATTGAACATTGAAGATGTTTATTAGAATTATAGGGCTGGTAGCACGCCAAGCCCGGTGGATGAAGAGGCTGGTGGCAGAGCCGAGCCTGATGTTAGGAGATGGTGGCGCCCAGGAAATGGAAAGACTCCACAGGGTTGAAGTCACACAGGGTGAATGGGCTGGGAGGGAGTGAAAACTCGTACGAAAATCATAAAAGCCATTGAAGATAGCCTAAGTCCTGCACTGCAGACTTGTCCCCTCTGATATGGGGAATTGGATGTGGTCTGAGATGTGGCAAAGTAATGCAGTTGTGACAGCCTGCACAGATCTTGACACTGAGGCCTTGGCGAGCCCATGTCCATCTCCAATAACCTCCAGAAAACTGCCAATGGCATAGAACCTTAACACTGCCAGTAGTTGGGTTAAAGGGGGCAGTGCAAAGGACCTCCTTGTTAGCCTCTGCAGGTCTGCTTCTATGTGGTTCAGGAGCATCATGATATCATGATGTCATCTGACATTTCTTACACTCACAATGAGTATAATTGATCAACCATCAATTAAAGTAGAGTTGATTATTCATGTCAAAAACAATGATTCCATGTTGAAGACATGGGGTATTCATTACTTATGTGTTTGTCATTTGTCACAATGTCATTTGTGGCCAATATGTGATAATTATGAGATTGCAAACATGGTCTTGGGAAGCTGTTGGCCTATGCAAGATTGTAGATATAGTCAGCACTAGAAAATAAGACAGTAAATATGTTGGATTGAGATGCTTGTATTTGTACATTGAATTGTTTAGGATGCTAGCTGGGACATGCCATGTGTGATACCATTCATATGCATGGTTTTTAACCTTGCATAACCCTCCATCAAGTTGCGTCAGAAGAATCACATTTCAGTACAATGGACAGCGTCTTGTTAAGTGCAACTTAAGAGATACGTACGATGGTTCTCCTTACGAGCATGTTCGGGAAACGCACGTAAGAAATAACGATGGATCGTTATTTTCATCGTAGAGAACCCTCGTAACAGCTACGATCCATCGTTATCGGGAAACGCACCCCAGGTTGTTAGCAAAACATTAACAAATATGGTGTCGTTATTGGACACGGTGACTTTGTGTACAAATCCTCCTCTGCCCTAATGACTGAGAGGGTTAAACAGCTGCAGATGTGTACACACAAGTTTAAAACTATGAGGAACCCAAAAGGTTCTGTTAGCCAATTCTCTTTGTGCTCTTGAATGCATAGCTTCAGTATTACTGTGGGCGAGTCAGTAATGGAAACTTTAAATCTGGACATTATGTTCAGTACCCAGAGCTGCTATCCAACGTCAAGAAGACCAGCTGGATCGTGTTCGGAGAGAGCCTTCTCGTTAAAGGAGACGGGCAAATGTTCCGTCACGTACTCAACTTTCTGAGATGCGGGCGGCTGTTGCTGCCCTCCGAGTTCAGGTAGAGTAGGGCGGTCGGAAACCGGAGGTGTAGATAGTGTTGGAAAAATTGAAGATGTAACACATTTATTCTGTATAAGAATGATTCTGTGTTCAGCATTCCTTGTATGTAGGGAGAGGCCATAAAAGATGTCTGGCCTTATCTGTGTTGGGTGAATCATGTGGTCAAGCTGACAGGGGTCAAAAGGCACACACACAAACACTCAAACACGCACGCACACAGACGCCACAGGTAACATGGCGTCTGTTTTGACAAGGTGTTCCGGTTGGTCTTTGCTGTGTAGGGAATGGCAGTTGCTCCTCCAGGAGATTGAGGACTTCCAGATTCCCTCGCTGAGTGGCGCTCTTGAGGACTGCACAGATTACAGGTGATGAGTGGGCCATCGTGGGTCAGTATGTTGGTGTCCAACATGGACCACAGGTGATGGACCAATGTTTATTGATAGGGATTAATCAATCCTCCAGTACGGTCATATGGGGATCAGCGTAAAGCCTATCACAGTGTTTTGATCTTTGTTTGACTTTTTGACGACTGGTAAACCAGCTGCAGTATTGGGTTACTGGAAGACTCTTCCGGAGCACCTGTGTCTGTCTTCTCCACCCAGGGCCTGGATCCAGAGCAGAGGAACTTCCCACAAACTGTCCTCCTCTTCAGCCATGCCCCTGCTTGTCTGCGACGGAGAGCAACACTGCTTTGTAGGGATCCGTTTCCACAAAGTATACCTGTGCTTGTGTCGACCCTGCCAAATATACAAAATGAGAGGTTCTGATTTTCCACGCGTGTGAATTCAATAATCGCTGGCACAGCTCTCTAAGACTGTTGTCAAAGCGTGATGTTTGGAAGTGAAAGTCAACTCCTGAATGCTTTTACGCGTTGGAGTTCTGCAGCAGCTCAATAGCTGCTCTAACTCCCCCCCAAACACTTTGTTTTCCAGAGGGGAATTAAGATCCTGGAGGGAGAGGGGGGATGTCTGAGTCAGGGCCCAAGATGTTTAGTGATAGTGTGTGTGTGTGTCTGTGTTCTAGGGAATGTGTGTGTGGGTGTATTCTAGTGAATGTGTGTTGTAGGGAGTGTGTTTGTTCTAGAAAGAGTGTGTGTGTGCGTGTGTGTGGATGAAATGGCTGCAGTCCAGAGTTTACATGTCCAGTTTAGAAACAGTTACTGTTCGTATCTGCTCAGTTTGTATTGATTTGTATGGGAGGTTTTTGGAAGTTGGAACACTTTGTTGGAATCTTCACAGGAGAGCACGGATCTGAGTTCAATACAGTGGCAAGATTCAGACAACTCCCAAGACCCTTTCATCTGGGTGGATGGGGACGTCTGTCTGTCTGCAGACCCAGAGGGTACACAGAGGCCCAGACACCCCATCCTAAACACAGCGGAGGGCAGCTACGTCACGACAGAAGTCACAGCTGGCTCAAGTCAACCTCCATCAGCTCTCCTTAGAACAGATCCTGTTGACAGATCCTTGCCCTCTGACACGCCGAGTCAGCCGACCTCATCAGCCGCCAATACCAAGATCTCTGCAAAGTTGACAAGGGTGTTCCAAAACAAAACACTCGACAACACAGAACTCCCTGCAACACAAAAGCACGGCGACTCGACTCGAATCTCTCTGGCTCTTTGGCAGATGATTAAATCAAAACCAGCGGTTTGTGTGAACCTGTCGTCAGTGAGTCAGGGCAGCGCCACAAAGAGGACACCAGAGGGCGTAGGACAGACGTCGAACTCCCTCCGCAGAATGATCCAGAGAGGCAGAGAGGCGGGGAGTCTGTCTGCCCCTCTGCAGAGGCTGGTACACATGGTGGAGAATGTGTTTCACACTGGCCCGACAACAAAGCCTTGGGGAACACCGTCTAGGCCAACCGCCAGAACCAGAACCACCCCAGCAGCTGCTTCCAGGGGCCCCACGCCTCTCTCCCTCCCCACAGACCCCTTCCCTGCCCAGGCCTCGGCCAGGCTGTCTGCCCTCACTGCCCTCTTCTCCAGACAGAGGGTCCCTGGGGGCCCCACAGCACATACCCACCCCACACACACAGCTAAGATGGGGGAGCGAAGCAGAGCCAATCCTTACATCGTGACTCAGCCAAGTAACACAGGCAAGCAGATTGGAGATTTGGTTCCTTCTCTACATCTCTCTTTATTAACCCAAGGCTAATCCCTTTTTTCGACAAACAGATGTTTTTGTCTCGCAATAGGCACACCATGAAGTGTGCAGCTGTGTGTGTGTGTACAGTGTGTGTGTGTGTGTGTCCATGTGTTTAGGTGGGAGAGGGAGCGGTTGGAAGGTGCCTGCCCTGAGGAGCTGTGTGTTCCCGGTGAGGGGCTGTGTGCTGCCTGGCCGGGGCTCTGTGGTCAGGGTGGACCACCCTGCAGTCCTGGGGAGAGGAGAACCAGGAGGCTGCTTCACCCAGAGTGTCATCTACACTGCCAGCTCCAGTCTGTACACTGGTGAGAAGGGAGGAGTGGGAGATGCACTTAGGGAGAGGGGGAAGGGAGGACAGGGGTGAGGGGAGGGAGGGAAGGGAAGAGAGGTGGGGGGTGAGGGAGGGGGGAAGGGAGGAGAGGGAGGGGGGGAAGGGAGGAGAGGGGTGAGGGGAGGAAGGGAGGAGAGGAGGGGGGAGGTATAGGGGGTTAGACATGGGGCATGAGTGATAACCCTTGTGTTATCTTCGGGTCATTCTGACCCATCAGTCATTGTGACCCACCATCATATTGCGACAACTTTACCGCATACAAAAACAAAGTGAAGCATTTTCTTTTAACCGTTGGGCTGTCTCAGACCCCCCACATTGCAAAAGTTAAAAGAAAATTATTTTTATTTGTTTTAGTATTTAGTAAATTTGGGTAAACACAACGATCGTTCGTTATGAATCTTTGGGTCATGAGACCCGAAGGCAGCACAAGGGTTGAATAAGAACCTCTTCTCATCAATCACGTTTGATTTTATGAATATTAGTCCTTTTAAGTTCGCTGTGTCAAGTCATGATTCTCAGACATGAGTGGAACTGGATGCTTTTTCCTCAGAATATCAATCACACAAGGTGCAAGATGCAAGAGAAGACGATCAAAGTAAGTTTATATCGTACATCTAGTGCTAAACACTAAGGATACTTGTGTACAGAATTTGATTTACAGCTTACCACAGCTGTTGTGGTAGTACATGAGTGTCCACTAGAGGGAAGCACAGATCACCTTCTTTTATCTAAATAATGTCTGTATCATTGTTTTCCCTGGAAAGCAATCAACGGACTTGTATTCCAGCTAAATGGGATTTTACTAAACAACATTCCTTTGAACAAAACACAAGCTGTCGTGCAGAGCAGTCTATAGCGTGTTATGTTTCCTGGCGGTGTTACAAGGAAAGTATAATCACCATAAATTATTCATCCACTCAAATGGGGCAGATCTGGGTTTAATTCTGCTGTTGATTTGAGGTTTCCCTCTCATCGAAATGAGCGAGGATCAGAGTTTAAAGACGCGGCATTTCCTGTAGTGGTAAACAAGTCCATGTTGTCCTTCCAGATGTGGCCTTTGCATGCTTCAGTCTGTCCTACGAGGAGATATTATACGGACGGCAGTGCCATGCCTTTCTGACGGGGGTCATCCTAGACTCGGTCAGGTTACAGGACTCCCAGGACAACACCATGAAGATAGCCAACCTAGTCTACTCCCTCTGGGTAGGCCTGATTCACATTCATGAAGAGGAGAGATGGAGTGGAGCAGACCTGGGTTAATGATGGTTTGATGTTACTAACCCGGTGCAGGGACACTGAGGGATCAGCTGGGATGCGAATCAAACTCACCTTCATTTCCTTTCAAATCCTTTTCCAGTAAATGATCGATGTATTCTTCCAAGGTTAGCTAAACAGAAGAGACTAACTTGAAACGTCTCTTAAGAGGATGAGCTTCTTTTGTTTTAGTTTCATCCCTCTTTCATGTTCCTCAGACTAGACAGACTGAGGTGGAGGGCTTTGTCTCGGAGCTAATGAGGATCATCTCACCTGGGAGACCGAGACAGAGGGAGCTGCTCCAGCGCTGGCTGAAGGTGAGGGCCTCAAGGGGAACGCTTCCTCTAACAGCCAGTCAGGCAGCCACAACACACACGGTATTCATAGACACAGTCGCTAAATGAACGTATAACAGTGTTAAATTAACTTCAGGATTACTTGTTTAGTAAACATACAAAATACACATCCCACCTGCCCCATTTCAATACTATAGTTTCCATTCTTTTCTCCAGCTCACCCTGACCGTAGCCCAGCGCTACACGTCATGTTTGGAGTTGCTGGGGAGACCACACTGCCGCACCATCGCTCTGTTCCCAGGGGAACGGACCGCTCCTGTATCTCTGGTCACCGCAGTGAGACTCACACACACACGTGCCCTCCAGATGACCAATGAACACACACACACACGTGCCCTCCAGACGACCAATGAACACACACACACACACACGTGCCCTCCAGACGACCAATGAATACACACACACATACACAGACCTGGATACAAAGCAACCCATCTTTATTAAATACGTGTGAACTTGTTAGGATTAAGAAATATGACACTTAAGTACACATTCATGCTCCAGCTACGAGTGGAAATGTGATTAACATTTTCTTTTGTGTGTTTTGTCGATTTGAGAATGGCACTTCAGTGATTCCCTGCTTTTTCGCTGGTTAATACATACATGTACAAAGTTATCACAATCTTATTCTCCTACGGGCTAATATTTACAGACAATGTACATTTTGGTGTTCTTTCTTAATGCCATCTTTTTTTTTCTCAGAAAATATGAACATGGAAAAAGTTGCATTAGCTCTTATTTATCTATATCCCTCTCTCTCTGCCTCTCTCTCTCTCCTTCTCTCTCTCTCCTTCTCTCTCTCTCCATCCCAGGCTGTTCCGTTTTCCAGCCCCTCTCAGGTGAGCAGCTGAGCCGGGCATGGAGACGAAACACACCACACCATCCACGAGATGCAGGCACTACGGAAGTGGAAGCGGAAAAAAAATAAACGAACTCGGTCGAGACGAAGGAACGAAACTCTTAAAACCAAACGACCGTGAGGAAAGATCTTGACCCTTGACCCCGGGTCAATCAAAGAACAGAGGAACAGACGCTGAAGTCAGAAGGGTCCTTTTAAAACACAGCCTTTTATAAAATGAAAAATAAAAAGGCGTCTATGCTTATGAAGAGTAGTCCACAGTCCTGCCTCAGATACCTTCCGCTATCTGCCATTTTCAATTGCAGTCTGCAGCTAAAGTGGTCTATGAGAAAACACAGGAGCAGTTTATAACCGCGTTGTAAACTAGAACAAGAATTATTTACAGTTACCAATATAGTACAGAGAACTACTGCACCAGGAAAAAAAGAGGATAAATATAAGGATATTTAAATCAACTTTTTTTTTTTTTTTTTTTACACAATATAAAAGCTATGCTCAAAAGTGGCTTTTTAAAAAACAGTGCTACGTCCCAGCTGGTGTTGGTGAGTGATGATGAGATTTGCTGGCGCTGAGAATGACCACGAGAAACCCCGTCCATCTTTTCTCTGGGTTTTTGTCTTGACGGTGAAAGCAGGCGAGGATCAATAAAACAATCTTCCATCCGTCAATCCCTCCATCATCTCACATGGTCTTGTCTTGATGGTGATAGCCAAGTATCAAACCTGTAGACAAAGAAAAAAATAAAAATATGATTACACAACTGCTCCCAGCCCTCCCAAATGAAAACATGCCACACGACCGTGGAGAAACGACACCAGGGTAGCAGAAAGCCGTTAGCTGGGGGCATGGCTGTAGATTGCAGTGGTTTTAGATGTTAGGATTTGACTTGAGAGAGAGAGAGAGACAGGGAGGGAGGGAGGGAGGGAGGGAGGGAGGGAGGGGGAGAGAGAGAGAGAGAGAGGAACATATGTAAAGCGTCGCTCCACTTACTCAAAGCAGGGTTACAGGGATCACACTATAGTGGATGGCCCTATGATTTGAGCTGCTTTCTGTAAATGGAGGGAGAGAGCCGGGGTTAGGGGCTGCATGTTACAGGTTAAACAGCACTGTCCAGGTCAGCAGGGATGACATGAACGTTACCGGAGTTTGCATCAGCAGCGTCTGGTGTAGGTGTGAGTGCTTGTCAAAGTTCAGGTTAGGCACAGCTGATTGTCCCAGAGGGTATCGTTTGTGTGCACCAGGACATGGTTTGTGCGTTTTGAGCAAGCAGAGGGGTGGAGATTCGGCACTATGCTTTGACCTTTGACCTGTAGAGCAAATCTGAATGCCCACGTCTACAGGTGTGGGACTGGAGGAGGGTTTAAAAGCAACGTCTCCAGGCTGAAGAGATGCACATTTTATATATAGAGGATGTACCGAATCAAAAGCAAAGTCATGGTGCAGAAAACCACGACTTTTTCGAACACGAAGGATTGGTCCCAAACGCATCCGACACCTGACATCAATTCATGAAAAGCCATTCAATCATAGTAAAACATTTATTAAACGGCCGCATCCTAAGTTATCAAAAAAAGCTGCCCTGTCAACCAAAACTGAAGCTCCGCCCCTGCAGTACGTCGCTGTATGTGTGGGTGTGCGTCGACATCCCCTTCCTACTCACGGCTGAAATGTACTGGCTGTTGAAGCGGGGCTTGTCGGTGGCGGCAGCGGGCGAGGCGGCGGAGGGGGAGTAGCAGGAGGAGGAGGGCTCACAGGGGGAGCTGGGCTCCTCGGACAGGGCCTCGGGCAGGTGGCTGGACACACAGCCGCTGTCTGATCCACTGGAACCACCACTGCCTGAGAGACAGTGAGAGGATGAGCCTGAGCTCTCTGTGGCTGGAGGAAGAGAGGAGGGGAGGGAGGAGGGGAGAGGGGAGGGAAGAGAGAGGGAGGAGGGGAGGGAAGAGAGGGAGGAGGGGAGGGAAGAAAGAGGGAGGAGGGGAAGGAAGAGAAAGACCATGTCACACCACTGTATGTGAAAAATCCGGTATTGTGTCACACATTTGAAAGACTTTTTCTTTCCTCAACCCCCATTCCCCCCACCTCCTCTAATCTGACTTTTCCGTTGGCGTGGGAAAGGATGCTGGCGTCGCTAGGCTACGCTGGACCACGTACTCATGGAGGGCTGACTGCTGGTCTCATTCTCCAGCTCGTCCTCCTCGATGCAGGGGGAGATGAAGGGCCTCTCGGCCGAGGCCGGCAGCAGGGCCTGGTTGCTGTACATGTGCAGGTTGAGGGGGCCCAGGAGGCTGCATGACGAGGGGCCCGAGGCCGCGGGTGCACCGGCTCCAGAGCTGTTCCCCGAGGCCCGCTTGAAGGGGTTGGAGTGGTCGAAGAGGGAGACGGCGATGGAGGCTCTCGTCCTGGCCCCTGGGGGAGGGGGGAGGAGGAGGAGGGAGGGAGGAAGGGGAGGCAGGTTAGACTCAGGGTTAGGCACCAGGCTATACAGTCTAGATTAGTCACATTAGCACAGATCCCCCCCCTCCGCAATTATGTTAGACTGGAGATTACCTTTCACAATAACAAAACACAGAATGATTTGGATGGTCCAGCCTGTTGCTGTGAGAGTGTGTCTTCAGTGTGTCCTACAGGAGTGTGTGTGTCCTACAGGAGTGTGTGTGTCCTACAGGAGTGTGTGTGTCCTACAGGAGTGTGTGTGTCCTACAGGAGTGTGTGTGTCCTACAGGAGTGTGTGTGTCCTACAGGAGTGTGTGTCCTCACCTCTGCCCTTCATGATGTAGTCGATGGCTCTGTCGTTGATGGCAGCGTCGCTAGGCTTGATGTCCAGGAAGGGCTTGTTGCCCACGCCCATGGAAACCATCTCCTGCATGCGGATTTCTGTCCACACACACACACACACACGTTAAGCACACAATGCAGAAATGGGACAGTCTCTGTCTCTGTTTTCAGACCTGGTGAGGTTGAGCCCCCAACAGACAGAGATGATGTGTAACTGACCTAGTGTACACACAAACAAGTCCACGCTGGCTGTTGGAGCAGTAGGAATAACAGGTGCTACTGCTGTGATGTGGTGGGGTGTGTAAGGTGAGCTGCTTCAGGAGCGACACACACGGACACACACACAGCTGTATTTGACTTGATTAAGACTGTGTTTTACATTTACATTTAGTCATTTAGCAGACGCTCTTATCCAGAGGGACTTACAGTAAGTACAGGGACATTCTCCCCGAGGCAAGTAGGGTGAAGTGCCTTGCCCAAGGACACAACGTCATTTGGCACGGCCAGGAATCGAACCAACAACCTTCTGATTCATAGCCCAACTCCCTATAACCGCTCAGCCATCTGACCCCTTTTAACAGACGATCTCACTCTTTAACACACCCACACCCACACACCTTTGTTCCTGTTGGCCTGCTGCCAGAGGATGCTGGTGATGTCAGAGGTCCAGGCGTGCTTGATGTCCTGATTGGCCGCCTGCAGGATGTAGGTCTGGTTCTTGGAGGTCCTGCGTCTGAACCAGACCTCGAAGCGCAGCCCGCTGTCTCCAGACGTCTCCGTCATGCCCACGTCTGCCGTCTGGGACCACGAGAGGGAGACCACCACATTGGAAACCAGCCTAGTGATGTCACACTGATTCCCTAAGCCCTGGTTTCCCCTACTGTCCAATCAGACGAGGCGCCAAGCGAACCCTCCTCATGTTTGCTTGTATATCATGTCATTTATGTCATCACTGCTGTTGCTTGGTGAGAGAAAAGGCTTAGAGACACTCCTGTCTAAAACAGTGCAATACTCCCCAGGGTTCAACAAACTCTACTCTAGTCTATTCTGCTCTATTCTACTCTGTTCTAGTCTGGTCTACTCTAGTCTATTCTGCTCTATTCTACTCTGTTCTAGTCTGGTCTACTCTAGTCTATTCTGCTCTATTCTACTCTGTTCTAGTCTGGTCTACTCTAGTCTATTCTGCTCTATTCTACTCTGTTCTAGTCTGGTCTACTCTAGTCTATTCTGCTCTATTCTACTCTGTTCTAGTCTGGTCTACTCTAGTCTCCTGGCCGCTGGCCTGGTGTGGTGCTGTTCACCTTGAAGGAGTGTTTGTAGATGTAGACGTCCAGGCCGCCCTCAATGCGTTTGGGCTTGCTGAACAGCACCAGGTCCTGCAGCAGGAACACGTGGCGTTGGCACTTTTTCCTCCCGTACCACACGGTGAATTCCCCCTGCCTCACCAGCTGGCCCTGCTCCTTCAGGTTCACCTGCACCACACACACACACACACACACACACACACACACACACAGGACACACACACACGACACACAGGACACACACACACATACAGACATACACACACACATACAGACACACATACTTAATAACCCGGATCTCCTACTCAACAGTGGAGTTATTCTGATCAGGTTCCTCATGATAGCCACGCCCCTCTGGGGATCAGGGGGCGTGTCCTCCCGTGGCTCAGACTCACGTCACAGTCCCGGATGGCGTCCATGGCCAGCAGGTCGTTGCCGTGGCGCAGCTGGAACTTGACCATCTCAGCGGCAGCCCTCAGGTAGGCCAGCTCCGTGTCCTGGGCCTCGCTCACCTCCTTGATCAGGTCCTTGAGCAGCAGAGCGTACTTGCTCATCCTCTGGATGGGCTTCAGCAGGTAGGAGGCCAGGTCCATCTTGTCCCCCAGCTCCAGCTGCTTGTTCTGGGGGAGAGAGGGACGGAGGGAAGGGGTGGTGGTTGGAGGGTTAGGGCTGGTGTTCTGTACAGTGTGCGCGCTGGTCTTTGTGTCTAATTTGTATGTCGCTTTGGATGAAAAGCTTCTGCTAGATTGACGAATCGTCCAAATGTGAATGTAAAAACATTGTTCTTTTCATTTCTCTCTTTGTCTTGATGCAAACATGTATGTGATGGCTAGGTGGACAGTGTGTGTGTGCGTGTGTGTGTGTGTGTGTGTGTGTGTGTGTGTGTGAGTGTGTGTGTGTGTGTGAGTGTGTGTGTGTGTGAAGGCTCCAGACTCACTCTGAAGAAGCTGTTTCCGTGGCTGGCCAGCAGAGTGTCAGACTTGGGCTTGTTCTTGCTGTACAGAGCGTACAGGCCAAACTGGTCTTGCTGTGGGTTACAAAGAGAGAGGGAGGGATGCATTTCAGTTATATATAAGGTAAAAAAAACATTATTTTTTTTCTGTCCATTCTGACCCATTTCAGCACACAGAAGACCCTCTTGTTCTCCCTACACAACTCCTTCCACAAGTGGAAAACATGCGATTTTCCATATCTTGTCATTTGAGTTTTGCTTGGCCGCAACTGTTGGCAATGAGGCAAAATGCTTTATGGCGCATTTTATACTTGTGTGAAACGTGCGATATCTTTCACTGCTGCGTTTCTGGCCAAGAATACCCCGGGTCTCTCTCTGCTGTAGAGCTGGGGGTGGTTCTCACTGAGGTCTATTCTTGTGTGTGCACCCCTAAATCAACCTGAGGGGGTCAGAGAGCGAGACAGAGAGCGAGACAGAGAGGACACAGCGAAGAGAGAGGAAGAGAAGGAAGGAAAGAAGGATAGAGGAAGAAGGAAGGAGAGAGAGAGAGAGACAGAAGGAAGGAGAGACAGAAGGATGGAGAGACAGAAGGAAGGAGAGAGAGAGAGATAGAAGGAAGGAGAGACAGAAGGAAGGAGAGAGAGAGAGAGACAGAAGGAAGGAGAGAGAGAGACAGAAGGAAGGAGAGAGAGGGGAGAGGAAGCGAGGAAGAGGAGGGGATGTACAGAGGTGAAGGAGTGGGCAAGCCTGGATAAGAGAGTTCAGTACATGCGGGCTGCTTTGATAACGCTCTAATACCACTGGAATGTAAAGAGAGAAACAGAGAGATGGAGACGGAGCGACGACCGGATGAAAAAGGAAAAAGCTTTCTATGGACTGTATCGAGAGATGAGAGAATTGGAGAAGCTTTGAGAGGTTTTGCCAACATGAGAACCACCAAGAGAGCTTTGGGATGGAGTGATTGAAACTGCGGTTATGAAAGAGAGAGAGAGAGGAAGAGAGAGGGAGAGGGAGCGGGAGAGGGAGAAAGAGAGGGAGAGAGAGATACAGGGAGAGAGAGAGAGAGAGAGAGGGGTGTGTTTGCACAGCTGGGTTCATACTTGAGGGGTAAAACCATCTCCTTCGGTTTTAAAACTAGAACAACACCTCACCTACTGGAGGAACTGACCCAGCAAATCCAGGATCCCTACCCAACCGCCCTGCAGCGTGTGTGTGTGTGTCAAATCCTGCCCTGACATCCATGTTCATAACTCTTTTACTTTTTGTAAATCATAACTGGCGTTACTGCCACTCGGCGACGGTTGAGGCGGCTCCACCTGCAGGTCTCCCAGGTCGAGTTTCAGCCTAAGGGACGGCCTGACAATCACCTCGTGAACATAAACACAGGGAGCTTTTGTTTGGCTTCTGACATGATCAGAAACATACAGCCTTCACACGGAGGACGTGCCAACTGTTAAGGGTTCAGTGTCAACCACCTCCTGAAGATCGCGTTGCACATTTTATGAGACAAGTGTTTGACTATTGAGACATTCCCTTAGGATGTTTGAGGCCCTTGGTATCCCAATCCTTCTCACCGTTAACATGTACCCTTGAATTCTATAGAAAACACTATTGTAAAGTACTCTACTCACATAACATACAAAACAATGATCCCACATCTTCACAGCAGAAGTGCTAGTGGTTCAAACAACCTTGTTTGCATCTGACCTTAATGTCAGAATTAGCTCGAAAACTTGGCAGCACTTAATCCACCTGAAGTCCCCGGAGCGGACCGTGAGTCGAATCAAACTCGCCTGGAAGCCTTTCTGAACTTCGATGTCTACCACCCCCCTAACACTGGTGTGTATTAGATTCGTATCTACGTACGTGGCGCAGGAAACAGTGGGACACGCGGAGCGGGTGGTTGCAACAGCTCTCCAGCTCCTTGAGGAAGAACTGGCTGTGGAAGTCCACCAGCTTCTCCAGGTTCCCGAAGATCACGGAGCGTTTCCCCCGCAGGTCCTGCGGCAGGTCGGGCCGCTCCATCTCAGGGAAGTAGTGCTCGATGATGTAGCGCAGCGAGCGCACGTACTCTCTCTCCGTACTCACCATCTCATCCACGATGTGGCGCAGCTTGCTGCTGGGAGGGGGGGAGGGAGGCAGGGAGGCAGGGAAGGAGGGAGGCAGGGAAGGAGGGAGGCAGGGAGGGAGGCAAGGAGGGAGGGAGGGGTGGAGGGGAGGGAGGGCAGAAAAAGGATGTTTAGTACCACTGAAAATGTAGGCTTCTGTATTGTAGGTGACAGACAGGCCCTGACACATCCACACAGACAGGCCCTGACACATCCACACAGACAGGCCCTGACACATCCACACAGACAGGCCCTGACACATCCACACAGACAGGCCCTGACACATCCACACAGACAGGCCCTGACACATCCACACAGACAGGCCCTGACACATCCACACAGACAGGCCCTGACACATCCACACAGACAGGCCCTGACACATCCACACAGACAGGCCCTGACACATTCACACAGACAGGCCCTGACACATCCACACAGACAGGCCCTAACACATCCACACTATACTAGCGTCTAGCTTAATGAATAAACTGTAAAAATCAAGATCAGGGGCACAACGTCAGAGGAACGTTTAACATCAACCACCTTCCCAGACATGTGGAGGCCTGTGCCACCGTGTCACAGCAGGTCCCCCCTGCACTGTGTCTGGAGGGAGGTCCTGGTCATCATATCCGTGGGACCGAGATGCTATCTACGCCACAGCGAGGATGAGTCACGGTGCCCTTTTACACGACAGGACTTAGTAGGAGGGGAGAGGCCGGAGAAAGTGTTTGCACTTCAGATTAAATGTTATTTTTATTGCTGCGCCGACCTGTTATCAGACTTACGTAATGTTGAAGTGATGCTATACAGCGCTGTCTGGTAGTTCACAGACTGTTCTTTAGTGCCAACCACTAAAACACAGTTTTAACGGTGCACTTTAGATCCTTGAAGCTCCACCGTACTGACTATAAGCAATAAGTTGTTTTTGGATAAAAGTGTCTGCTGAATGACAAGAGCGGATCAAGCAGCTGCGGTGAGATGAGACCCACTAATGTTGTTGAGAAGGACAGACAGACAGACAGACCAGGTATCCCAGGTTTCACATCAGGCCTGAGGGCCTGTCCGAGGAACACACCCAGCTGGAACTGAGGCTGAACATGTGCACGTGTGACTGGAGGCTGTCTGACACAGGGAGACCTAAACAACTGGACTAACACAGACCGGGTTCAAACACTGTTTCAATCACTTCTGAGGTCCAGAGTCAAATCAAAATACGGTTGTTGGGTGATTTATTTCCCATGGCCATAAACCTTTTCTCCGTCTCTCTCCCTCGCTCTTTCTCCCTCCCTGTCTCTTTCCCTGTCTCTCTCCCCCTCTCTCTCCCTCTCTCTCTCCCCCTCCCTTTCAGTGTGTTATTCTTGGCGTGCTGGTAGGTCTACAAGCTGGCGGCCCTACAGCCAGTCTCTGCAGGTCTCCAGGGCCTGATAGAAGGTGTTTATAATACTGTGTGTGTAAGTTAACCGGGGGTGGGAAAGCTAACGCTAATGCTATTCTGCCTGATTGTCAGTGGGCTACTTGGCTAAAGTCCTCTTGGTATGAGGTCTGGTCCAGCCAGGCCCTGCTGCACTGGGCACCAACAAGACGGACCTTAAGACCTATTAAAATGAAAAACAGAAGCACTCGTTGGTCCCATCGGGCTGATAAAGGACCACAAGGTTAAGCCAGTGGAAAACAGGACCTGAAGGTTATTTCATGGATGTGTGGAAGATGATTACGTTTTTTCTAACGCTTTCTAATACCTCTTTTTAATTTTTTGGCTTCTCAAGAGAGACTGGCAAGCTGGATAAAAAGACCTTTACAAATACAGAAGAGGTATACTTAAAGGGACAAAAGCAACAATAGGTGTGGGGGGTCGTGCCTCTGTGGCTTCTCCCCTCTCTCGCTCTCCCCCTCGCTCGCTCTCCCCCTCGCTCGCTCTCCCCCTCGCTCGCTTTCCCCCCCCCCTCGCTTTCCCCCTCCCTCGCTCTCCCCCTCCCCCCCTTCCCTCGCTCCTCTAGCTTAAGGGCCAGCCCTAGGGGAGTCCCGCTCCACTCTGCCACCCCGTTGGGCATGGATGGTGAGTAGGGGTGATGTGTGTGTGTGCGTGTGTGCGTGTGTGGCACCTGGCCCAGCCCTCCTCAGTGCCTGAGGCCACACACAGTGCCTCCTCGGACACAATGACCCCCCTAAACCCTCCCCACCCACTCTCACACACACACACACTCTCAAACACACACACGCACACACAAGAAACCACCAGACTTAATGCCCCCCACCTTAAGTTCTCAAACACTACAGTACCACAACCCTCGATACAAAAACAAACAACGATATAATCGATGTAGAAGATATTGATATATATCGTCAACTACGGTATAATCTCCAACGTGTTATTTAAAGCTGAGAAAGCTAAAGAAAGCTTAAACAAAAACACAGGAAACGAATAATTCACACTTTCAGAACCGTCCATGTGTGAGGGATCCAAATCAGAAAGATTTAGCACTCCAGCACTGTTTTCCCAACGCCTTAAATACCAAACGGAGGAAGTGAGGGAGCTGTGTGTCAGTTTACTGA
This sequence comes from Hypomesus transpacificus, assembly GCF_021917145.1. Lineage (NCBI taxonomy): Eukaryota > Metazoa > Chordata > Actinopteri > Osmeriformes > Osmeridae > Hypomesus > Hypomesus transpacificus. The sequence goes on along the minus strand of NW_025813708.1, from coordinate 443,149 downwards.
CATACAGTTACTCTTAACCTCTCTCTCTGGGTGAGACAAGCAAGACAATGTTAGAAGTAGCTCACCCTCCTTCCTCGCCTGCCCCCCAACCACCGCCCCCCCCCCCCCCCCCCCCCCCACGCTGCCTGGGACCCTGTATTAATGGGATACGCTCTAATTGGTGTGGAATAGCCTTCCACTGTAAACCACATGGAGACAAGCGGGGGTGTGTGTGTCTGAATGTCTCTGTCCTCCACTGTGTGTGTGTTAGTGTGTGTGTGTGTGAGTGTGTGTGTGTGCACATCAAAGGAGCTCCTTGTGGCTTCCCAGGGCTGGATTTGTCATCAGTGGCAGGATAGCAGTAGTGGTCTGTAGCAGGGGTGATGATGGTGGGGTCAGAGGGAGGGGGGGGGCTGTTCTCATGGGGGTCACAGGTGAAGGAGGGGGGGGGGGGGAGTATGGCAAAACCATTACAGCTCCATCCCAGTCAGGGAGCAGGGACTTAGCTGGAGGTTCTTCCACTTCCTAGGAGGGGGGGGGTGACTGATCTTACCGAACTAGCATGACGCCTGGTGCCCATTTTCTTGGTCTTTTACACACACACTCACACACACACAGACACACAGAAACAGACATACAGACAGCAATCCTTTGACACATGTAAGCTAGCATTAAAAATATAAAAAACCTTAGAAGATATGGGCCACATTCTAGAAAGGAGATGGGGAGAGTGAGAGAAACAAAGAGAGAGAATAAGAGAGAGCAAGAGAGAGTGACAGGGAGAGAGAGAGAGACAGAGAGTGACAGGGAGAGAGAGAGAGACAGAGAGTGAGAGAGACAGAGAGAGAGATAGAAGGACAGTATATACTGTAAAGATTGAGTTTCCAGCAAGTTCCCTATGGAGTTGATGCACTCAGAGAAAGAGTAACATACCTGGACTGAACAGAAGTTCAAAGTCTTGGTAAAATACAGACACTCCACCCTTCTCTCACACAGAACAAACCCAAATCTGCTACTCAAACCCTACAAAAAACACTTTGGCCCAGTTTCCCAGACATGGATTAAGCCTAGCCCTAAATTAAAAGACGAACAAATTCAATGAAGATGTCCAATGAAAAAGGCATGATGCCAAGACCAGACTTAATCCACGTCTGGGGGAACTGACCCTTCATTTCCCACCAGCAGCACCACAACAAGCGTCCAGTCGACCACCCACCTTCCTTTAACACGAGGCTCGGCCACGGGGCTGCTGGAGGCTCCGGGGGTCCGCAGGCCCTCCCCGGCAGGGGCGGCCCAGCCGTGAGCAGCCAGCCTGGGGCTGTAGGGTCGCTCGGCCACCTCCGTGCTGCTGACCTCCAGCCCCTTGATGAACACCCCCGTGTTGCCGCGGCGCGCAGGCTCGCTCAGCGTCCTCTGGCACGTGCCGTAGCGGGCGCCCTCGGGCGTGGCCGGGCAGTCAAAGCTCTGGGTCTTGCGGAGCAGCTGGCGGCGGCTGGCGGGGGTGGCGCTGGGGGCGGAGTCGGAGTCGAGGGGGGGCAGGGTGGGGGTGAAGGAGCAGGAGGAGGCGCGGGCCTGGGCCTCCAGACGGCTGCGGTGGGACGACTCATCGGACGAGGCGCTGCGCGTGAGGCGGGGGTTGTGGTGCGGGGGGGAGAGGGGCGTGTGCGGGGGGAGGCGGGGCTCCAAGACGTAGGGGGAGGAGTTTATGGAGGGGGTGGAGCCACAGTCCCCACCCCAAGAGGCCTCAGGTCTGGGGGCGCACGACGAGGAGGCGGAGCTAGAGGTGGAGGACAGCCTCTCGCGGCCGGCGCTCCACACGCCCGAGAACGCCTTGCGGCAGGAGAGAGACAAGCTGGAGCTCCTCTCGTGGCCGCCGCCACCGCGCGCTCCCTGACCCTCCGAGTGGCGTCTGGGCGTGGCCAGGCCATCGCCGGACGCCTTTGCAGCGGCCCCGCTGTCCGGTACGCCTCGCCGCGTCCTCAGCGCCACCTCCAGCTTCTTCTCAAACATCTGACGGGTCTCCTGGCATTTGGACCAAGCGAACTTCCACTGCCTGAGGCCCTGCTCGTTCTTCAGCTCCCCAGCCAGCTCCTTCATCTCCTGGAAGCGGACGTCCGGGATGGGGGGGTGCTGGCGCCCGTAACCCTCCAGGCAGCCAATCACACCCTGGCACTTGTTGGGCTGAGAGCAGTCCTCCATGCTGACGCAAGCCAGGTGACGCATGCCCTCCAGAGCCCACTCATACGCCTGGGAGAGAGAGACAGAGAGAGAGAGAGGGGGGGAGGGAGGGAGAGAGGGGGGAGGAGAGAAAGATGGAGGGGGGGAGAGAGAGAGGGAGAAAGTGAGAGAGAATCGGGTCAGTTTTCGGTCACACCCACAGAGAAAGCAGACATTGATGGAAGGGTGGAGAGGAAAGCTCTGTGAGAGTGAGAGAGAGAGAGAGAGAGAGAGAGAGAGAGAGAGACTTGGTGTGGCTCTGAGGCTACGTTAGCTAGCACAGCTTGGTGGATGAGGGCCCACAATGGGCCTGTTTTTCACACGCGTTAAAGAGAGAGGACAAGAGAGTCTTTATGGGGATGAGGCAGGACTGACACACATGGAACTGAAAGACGATTCTCCTCCGAGGGCAGGGATGGCTGGACAGCGGACAGGAGAAGTGGAGGAGAGAGAGAGAGGGAGGGAGACGGAAGGGGAGGAGAGCAAAGGGGGAGAGATCCAGGGAGATGTGTAGGGCTCAGGTCTCCCTCTCACAGCTCTGCTTTCATGTCAACAACAAAGGAATTGATGGAGGTGCTGGGATGCCCCGTCCAGTCTCTCACCTCCATCTCTCCTTTTCTCTCCCTCTCCCTTCTCCCTCTCTCTCTTTCTTTCTTTGCATTACCAGGAGGATCTCACACACGCACACACACACCGACTGCTCTTTAATGAACTCTTTAACTGCCTGCCTGGTCACAACCTGCCATTTTCACATTCTTAGGAGAAATACACACACACACACACACACAAACACACACACACAAACAGACACACAAACAGACACACACACAAAGACAGGCAGCGTTTGCTGCCTCTCTCTTTGAAATACCAGGAGAGAGAAGAAGAGTCAGAAATGGACGACGGCAGACTCCAGATGTTTACATGCCAGCGGATAAACGGATCCTAGGATGTGGAGGAGAGATGTACACAGAGTGATGTACAAAGAGCCACAGACCAGGACTATGGATGTGAGACTAAACGTGATGATATTCTCTCTGTCAGCACGACCATGGGAGAGTCTCTGTATTGTAAATCAAGCCTCGCCTTTTAACAGGCCTATTCATTACGACACTGGCTTCTTCTGCAGACGTCAGGACATGCAGAGAGAGAGAGAGTTTCTACGGGGAGTCTTAGACATGCAGTCTATGCAGCCCCCACAGGGGCTGTGAGGAACTGTGAGGCAGGCTGGGGTTCGCTTGGAGATTAAGACCAGATCAAACGCTCCAGCCATCCTCCCCAGAGAGCTCGGCGATCGCTTAGCGGGGTCTGACGCTACAACGCTGGAGCACCGAGACATTCCAGCTCTTCTCTGGAACCCCCCCCTCCTTTTTCTCCCCCCCCTCCTCTCTACCCCCCAGGACTAAGAATGAGGTATTGAGCGTTTAGAGGTCTGGGCCACTAGACCACTGAAGTCAGAATCCGGGTGAGGGGGTCACTGGAGAGTGACAATGGGAGCCTGCTAATGGCCAGCGGACAAGACAAGACAGGGAGAGAAGCTGGGTGGTGGGGAGGTAGGGGGGGGGGTCGTAAGAGAATCTATCATAGATGACGGGCGCCCAGTTGAAACACCACCAAGGAGCTGGGAGAATTTATTGGTCAAGATGTCATCGATAACACAAGGGTCCACATGGGGTATTCATCCCCCCCCGTCTCGACTCCAAGACAACATCACCAGGGGCGTCGTCTGCTAAGACGACAGTAGGTGGGATCGGAATATCAACCAATCAATCGGATCGGGGCATGGCGGCGATCATGGGTGACAACAAACGCTGCAAGGTTAGCCAGGGCGGTGCTGTAGGAGGGAGGGGTTTACGGACAGGGGGGAGGGGCTTATGGACAGAGCTATGACCCAAAAAAAGAAAACACTCAAACTGGGCAACTTCAAAAGCATCTGAAAAGCCGATGTGTTGCCTCAGAGTAACTTTCACCAAGTGAACCAGATCAAACTGGCCAAATAACCAGCCAAAGGAACAAACAACCAGCTGGAGAGAGAGAGAGAGAGAGAGAGAGAGAGAGAGAGAGAGAGAGAGGGAGGGAGGGAGGGAGGGAGGGAGGGAGGGAGGGAGGGAGGGAGGGAGGGAGGGAGAGAGAGTGAGAGAGAGAGAGAGAGGGAGGGAGGGAGGGAGGGAGGGAGGGAGGGAGGGAGGGAGGGAGGGAGGGAGAGAGGGAGGGAGGGAGGGAGAGAGAGAGAGAGAGATGGAGAGAGAGAGAGAGAGAGAGAGAGAGAGAGAGAGAGAGATCGAGGAGAAGACAGAGGGAGATCGAGGAGAAGAAGAAAGGGAGAAAGAGATGGAAATGGAAAGAGAGGGAGAAGGAGAGATGGAGAGAGAGAGCGAACGAGATGGGAGAGAGAGAGAGAGAGAGAGAGAGAGAGAGAGAGAGAGAGAGAGAGAGAGAGAGAAAGAGAGAGGGAGAGAGAGAAGAGGTTGGGAATTACATCATCCCTCCCGAATCTTCGTTAGTTGGCGCCTGGAACCTTTGAAGTGTGAATGGTGGGTAAGCAAGGGGGAGGAAGGTTGATTGGTGAGCGCCTCACATAAAGAGGGCTTGAGTGCGCGCCTACTAAAAAGGGCCCCCGCTTTCAGAGACAATCCACAAAGGGGCCTGCCTCGTCCTTTTGACTGGGCGAGCGTGAGGAGAGGGGGGATGGAGAGAGAGCGAGGGGGGGATGGAGAGAGAGCGAGGGGGGGGGGATGGAGAGAGAGAGCGAGGGGGGTAAAGAGAAGGGGATAGAGAGAGTGAGAAGAGGGCTTCGGCTTTTACACATGGGATAAATGAAAACGTCCATAAAATGTTCTGAGTGGAGGTTGTGAGGGAGAGATGGACGGGTGTTCTGGGGAGCTTACGGATGAAAGGGGCTGTGGTGACACCGGGCCAGACGCTTACCTCATCACTTAGCCTCCAGAAGAATTCGATTTTTTTGTTGCTGATCGTCTTTTGAGCAGTGTGTGTGTGCGAGCGTGTGTGCGAGCGTGTGTGCGAGCGTGTGTGCGAGCGTGTGTGCGAGTGTGTGTGCGAGTGTGTCTTGGAATTCCTTTGCCAGGGCAAACATTCAGCCCTGTTCGCAGGTTCTGTAAAATCGGTCACCTCTAGAAAGCAAGTATAAACACGGTTAATGTGCTCAAGTGACGCATATGAACTTTGTCTACAAATTCTCATCTGTTCTTTACATTCAGCTCAAGTCAACCTGTTGAAGAAGCCTTTTGTTCAACAGGCAAGTCGAGGCAAAGGACCACCATTCCTTCTCTTCTAAATCAGGTTGGTGCCTAAAATGAGGTCAATGCTTTCCACTCTGCTGGTTAAACAGGTGTGTGTGTGTTTGTGTGTGGGTCGACCTCTAGGTAGGTAGGTACAAGTTCGGGGAAATGGGGGCCCACACAGACAGAGGGAGGAGGAGGAGGGAGGGAGGAGGAGGGAGGAGGAGGAGGAGGGAGGAGGAGGAGGGAGGAGGAGGGAGGAGGGAGGAGGAGGAGGGAGGAGGAGGGAGGAGGAGGGAGGAGGAGGAGGAGGGAGGAGGAGGAGGGAGGAGGAGGGAGGAGGAGGAGGGAGGAGGAGGGAGGAGGAGGGAGGAGGAGGAGGAGGGAGGAGGAGGAGGAGGAGGAGGGAGGAGGAGGAGGAGGAGGAGGAGGAGGGAGGAGGAGGAGGAGGAGGGAGGAGGAGGAGGAGGAGGAGGGGGAGGGAGGAGGAGGAGGAGGAGGAGGGAGGAGGAGGAGGAGGGAGGAGGAGGAGGAGGAGGAGGAGGAGGAGGAGGAGGAGGAGGGAGGAGGAGGAGGAGGAGGAGGAGGAGGAGGAGGAGGAGGAGGAGGAGGAGGAGGAGGAGGAGGAGGAGGAGGAGGAGGAGGAGGGAGGAGGAGGAGGAGGGAGGAGGGAGGAGGAGGAGGGAGGAGGAGGAGGAGGAGGAGGAGGAGGAGGGAGGAGGGAGGAGGAGGAGGAGGAGGAGGAGGAGGAGGAGGAGGGAGGAGGAGGGAGGAGGGAGGAGGAGGAGGAGGAGGAGGGAGGAGGAGGAGGAGGAGGAGGAGGAGGAGGAGGAGGAGGAGGGAGGAGGAGGAGGAGGAGGAGGAAGAGGAGGAGGGAGGAGGAGGAGGAGGAGGAGGGAGGAGGAGGAGGGAGGAGGAGGAGGAGGAGGAGGGAGGAGGAGGAGGAGGAGGAGGAGGAGGAGGAGGAGGAGGAGGAGGAGGAGGAGGAGGAGGAGGAGGAGGAGGGAGGAGGAGGAGGAGGAGGGAGGAGGGAGGAGGAGGAGGAGGAGGAGGAGGAGTGCAGCCCTGTCTGTCTCTTGTTAAAAGCTAACAGTGACAAGCGAGAAAAAAACAACAACAAAACAAAGAGACCCTAACCCTAACCCTAACCCTAACCCTAACCCTAACCCAAGCTGGATCATTTCCATGTCATCTGATGTGGATCACACCTCCATGTTCTGGCCTCTTCAAAGCACTGATTAACCAGCCCCGGGACAAACACAGACAGGGAAACGCTCAACTGCTAATGATTCTCCAGCCCATGATTACTAGGCTGATACTAACAAAACAAGCCTACGTTATTTTTTAAACGGAGCCTTGGATGTTTGGTGATCTATGAGTGTTACGATGTCTATGGCATCCTAACATCTATTTTGTCTGGAAAAATACCTTTGAGAAATAACTATAACCAGAGGTAGACAGCTGAAAGTGTTTTGGGTGTTTGTGAGGAAAAGTAAAGGATTGGGAGCAGGGAACGTGAGAAGGATGTGTGTTTACACGTCAGCGTTAGGCAACAGCTGCTACGGCCGCAACATCTACCACGGAGGCCAAAGGCATGCTGGGAAAGGGCAGGAGGGAGGGAGGGAGGGTGGAAGGGAGGGCAAGAAAGATGGAGGAACTGCACCTGTTTGGAAATTGGACCTTGTTGCTTTATCACTTCTGAGGAAAGACAGATAAGCTCAAACATTCCTGAAGCCATCAGGGATCGATCTGAATAGATGGGCGGTTGGTTAATGATATGTGACTGATTGTGAACGCCCCATTGACCTGTTCTTGCTCTTTTGTGGCATGTGTCACTGCTGACACGGATGCATGTGTGTGCATGGGGGGTGTGTGGTGTGTGTGTGTCCTGAGTCACTTCAGCTGGGCTGGGTCAGGCTTCATGCCTTCATGAATGACAAAGCCTGTGGATTCCTTCTCTAAGAAAAGGAGTGCATTGCAATGCGACACATGGGTGCGTCCCAGACATGCACACACAAGCAACCGCAAATCATACACACACACACACAGCCCCCCCCCCCTCCCCCAACAGATGCGCCTTTGGAGCCCTCTTGGACCCTGCTCTGCTCTCACTTTTGTCTGATTGAGAGAGAAACAGAGAGAGAGAGATGGAGAACCAGAGAGATACATGGAGAACCAGAGAGAGAGATGGAGAACCAGAGACAGAGAGAGAGATGGAGAACCAGAGAGACGGAGAACCAGAGAGACAGAGAACCAGAGAGACAGAGAGAGATGGAGAACCAGAGACAGAGAACCAGAGAGACAGAGAGAGAGATGGAGAACCAGAGAGACGGAGAACCAGAGAGACAGAGAGAGATGGAGAACCAGAGACAGAGAACCAGAGAGACAAAGAGAGAGATGGAGAACCAGAGAGACAGAGAGATGGAGAACCAGAGAGACAGAGAGAGAGATGGAGAACCAGAGAGACAGAGAGAGAGATGGAGAACCAGAGAGACGGAGAACCAGAGAGACAGAGAGAGAGATGGAGAACCAGAGAGACAGAGAGATGGAGAACCAGATAAGGAGAGAGCCAGGGAACAGCTCCACTGGTGAAAAATTAATCCCAACTACCAAGTCTGTCTCTCACACACACACACACAAACACCCTCGACAATACTGCTGTCGGATGGACCCTATTTGTGTCCCGAGTCCCAAACTTGTCCTGTATATACATTGTTTCCTCCTTGAAAGAAAACAAACACACACACACACATTTTCCTTTCCAGTCATCCTATTCCTTCTCCAACGGGAGGTGCTTGTGTGTCCACCAAACACAGAACACATGTTGAACAAATTGCATCTGTTAACGAAAGACGGCTGGTTCTCATTGCCATACCTCTACTGGCTAATGAAGGCTTGCAAACTGCTGAGTGAGAGAGAGACATATACAGAGAGAGGAACAGAGAGAGAGAGATAAAGAGAGAGAAAAGAGAAAGACAAAGAGACATAGATAGAGAGACAGAAAGAGAGAGAAAGGGAAGAGAGAAAAAAGTGGAACGAGAAAGAGGAGAGATAAAAGTGTGGCTGCCAAAGGTCTTTTCCACTGGCCTCCAGTCTGGGATTCCTTTAAGTCTCACGTGAGGACAGTAACAAGCTCTCCATCCATCCTGCTTTATTGGCCTCCCAGGACGCTGTCTGGGGGGGAGATGGAGCACAGCAAGCCTGGTGTCGGTTAGCTATGGGGATACGACGTGGGAGAAGTCAACCAGGTCACTTCCCAACAAAAAAAAAAAAAAAAACTGCATCTGCATTTTCCATTGGCTAAGCTTCTGGGTGAATTGCTTTCCAACATGGTGATTGGTTGCCATGTGGAGCTTGTTAGCTAAGCTCCTGCTATCCCGCTACTGAATATTTGTTTCCATTCATATCATGGCTTATTATTTTCAACTGACCTGAATGAATGTTGGTGTGTTTACAGAAGGCAGGGTAGTGTTTCCCCAGAGGTGAAGCCAGGGTCTGGATCAGGGAGCAGGTGAGCGGCTGAACTCAAAGGTGTGTCTTGTTAAGAGTTTGAAATGCATATCTAAGGACTGGACATCACTAGGTAGGTGAAAGACATTGTCTCATCACAGCTGCTCGGGTTCGAATCCGGCCCAGTCTCTTTGCTCTATCATCCCCACCCCTCTCTCTCTCTCTCTCTCTCTCTCTCTCCTGCCTTCCCTTTATTTATTGAGTGTGTGTGTGTGTGTGTGGTGGTACAGTAGGTCTCTAGGTGGGGGGGAAGTGTTCTCCAGGCGCAGCGGGGGCTGGGAAGCCAGGGTGTGTGTGGCGGCTGGCGAGGTGTGTGTGTGTGGGTGTGTGTGTGTGTGTGTGTGGGTGTGTGTGAGGGGGTGATCAGGAGGAATCAAGAGTGCTGATCAGTCCAGGGAGCGTTCAGCCGTTACGCTGCTCCACTGGAGTGCTAATTAATTTTTTCACGCACGCACACACACACACCCA
>NW_025813708.1:370203-433639 GCF_021917145.1 Hypomesus transpacificus | reverse complement strand
CAGTGACCTCGTCAATAGGACCTATGGAGGAGCAGAACAGATAAATGAATATTCTACCAGAGCTTGACTTCAGGGGTCGACTGGAAACTGCCTGGCTCTTTTGAAAGCCAACCCTTAAATAGATGAGGAGGACTACAGTTGTTCAGTTTGAATCAGAGTCAGTGTGTGTGTGTGTGTGTGTGTGTGTGTGTGTGTGTGTGTGTGTGTGTGTGTGTGTGTGTGTGTGTGTGTGTGTGTGTGTGTGGCATTCTGCTCCCCAGACCTCAGGTGCGTCTCCCAGTCTGTTTTCCCGTAGCGTGAGGGGCTAAACTCACAGACGGTCGCACCCTCACACACACACTCCGTCACACACACACAAGCAATCCGGCACACACACACCCACAGCGAGGGGATGTGTAAACAAACCAGTGTCAAGTGATTTCCGCTCAAAGGTCGACTTTCAGCCCAGGCGGCCACACACCGGAACAATTCCCTCCTTCCCCCTCCTCTCCTCTCCCCTTCCTCTCCTCTCTTACCCCCCTCCTCTCCTCCTCTCCCGTCCCCTCCTCTCCTACCCCCCTCCTCTCCTACCCCCCTTCTCTCCTCTCCTACCCCCTTCTCTCCTCTCCTACCCCCTTCTCTCCTCTCTTACCCCCTCATCTCCTCTTCTACCCCCTCCTCTCCTCTCCCCTTCTCTCCTCTCCTACCCCCCCTCCTCTCATCTTCTGTCCCCCCTTCCCCTACTCTTCCTACCCCCCTCCCCTCCTCTCCTACCCCCCTCCTCTCCTCTCCTCTCCCCCCTTGCCCTACTCCTCCTAACCCCCTCCCCCTCCATATGACTTAAAGGTTTCCGTGATTGCTTCCGATAGCGCTGAGGGCCACAGACCCTTGCTTTGTGTGTGTCCCTGTGTGTGGCTTCCTACCCCGCCTCCCTACCTTTCTTGTAGCGAGTGAGAAGGGGGGGGGGGGGGGAGTGGGGTCTGTCTATGTCCTGTCAGTGAGATTGGGGTCACTGAGTCTTTTGGACGTCCATGCCCAGGTTCAGTGTGTGTGTGTGTGCATACCTGCCTGCCTGCCTGTGTGTGTGTGTGCATACCTGCCTGCCTGTGTGTGTGTGTGTGTGTGTGTGTGTGTGTGTGCATACCTGCCTGTGTGTGTGTGTGTGTGTGTGTGTGTGCATGCCTGCCTGCCTGCCTGCCTGTGTGAGTGTGTGTGTGTGTGTGTGTGTGTGCATACCTGCCTGTGTGTGTGTGTGTGTGTGTGTGTGTGTGTGTGTGTGTGTGTGTATGAGTGCATACCTGCCTGTGTGTGTGTGTGTGTGGTGAGAGCTTTCAGGGCAGGGTTAGCTGAGCAGGTCCTCTAAACACATGGAGTTTCCCTGCTGGTCTGTAGACTCTGGGCCTCAGCTCAGACACGCTGCTCCCAATACCACAGCTAGCTACTGGGTACACAGCGCCCTCGCTTTCTAAATCTAGTTTTAGATGTGATTTTTTATCCGCTTGCACGCTCTGAAGTCACCCAGTGACGAGGGGAAGTTGAAAAAGTCTCTCATTGTTTGGGTTCTGCGTGCCAGCGATGGAGCTGTTTCAAGAATGAAAAATTGTGATGGAAAAGTGTGAAGAAAAATAACTTTATTTATTTCTCTCTATTTCTGTCTCAGTCTTTCTGTCTCACTTTATTTCATCCTCTCTCCCTCTCTCTCTCTCCCTTTCTCTCTCTCTCTCTCTCTCCCTCTCTCTCCCTCTCTCTCCCTCTCTCTCCCTCTCTCTCTCTCAGTCTCTCTCTCAGTCTGTCTCTCTCCCCCTCCCCCCTGGCCAGATGAGGTGCTGTCTGATGACAGAGCTCTCTCACCACATGTGAAGGTGCTCTCTGACGAGCTGGTGTTAAGTCTGTGGGTAGGAACTTCTGTCGTCTTGTGTTTAGAGAACACACACACCCAATCCACAACAACAGTTGGTTGGTTCCACCCAGGGTCAAGTAGAGGGGGTATAAATAGCTTCTAGACAACTGGTGGTAAAGATGTGTGTGCGTCCGTGTGTGTGTATGTAAGCATGTGTGTGTGAGAGTGCGTGTGAGCATGTGTCTGTGTGTGTGCATATATATTTGAACATGTGTGTGTGTGAGTATGTATGTGTGTGCGCATGTGTGTGTGTGTGTGTCAGCATGCATGTGTGTTTGCACTGGTGTGTGTTGGCATAACGTATCACCACCTTCAAGTGTTGTAACCAGGGTGACGGCAGATAAAGTAGAACCGTTAGACCAGTGGTGCATGACGGTGGTTTCTTGAGCCTGGTATTTGTGTGTGTGTGTGTGTGTGCGCCCGTGTCTGTATGTGTGTGTGTTTGTGCATGCATGAGAGAATGTGTGTGTGTGTGTGTGTGCCAGCAGGCTCCGGCCAAACGTTCGGCGTGAGTGATGATGATCCTTGTCCTGGTGCTCAGGCCTCTCATGTAACCATAACAAGGAGCTCAGGAGCCTGCTACCATAACAAGGCCTGGCCTGGCGGGGCTGCAGACACTCCTTTTGTTAGACGGCTGTCGGAGGGCAGACTACACCCTAGTGAGAAATGACACGCTCAGAGTGTATGAATGAGAGAGAGAGACAGAGAGAGAGATAGATAGAGAGAGAGAGAGAGAGAGAGACAGAGAGAGAGACAGAGAGAGAGAGAGAGACAGAGAGAGAGATAGATAGAGACAGAGAGACAGAGACAGAGAGAGAGACAGAAAGAGACAGAGAGAGACAGAGAGAGAGAGAGAGAGACAGAGAAAGAGAGAGAGTGTCCCCACTTGTGACACATCCCACAGCCACGTTATAGATACCTGACATGACTAGACAAGACCATGGTGTGTGTGTGTGTGTGTGTATGTGAGAGTTAGTGAGAGGGAGGAGTAATAAGGAGTTAGCCTAGCTGAGATGACTCACTCGATATGAGGGGAGCCTGCTCACTCTGAGTAACAGTGACTAGAGGGTAGAGAGCACGAAGCCCCTGTACACACCCCCTCTCTGTAATTACTGAGTCATGGACACAAGCCGGGTGGCAGTGAGGCAGAGAGGACAGGAAGAGAGGGGGGGAAGGGAGTAAGCGATACACACCCTATAGAGTAGAACTGATAGAGACCAGAAACAGAGAGAGAAGAGTGCTAGAGGGATAATTAGAAAGGGTGAGAGAGATAGAGAGAGAGGGGGGGTGGAGGTGAGTCACAGATAAAAGGCATAAAAGCCTGAGGAAATTCCAGAGAAACCGAAAACCAACAAAAACAAGTGGCAAACGTCCATTCATTTACGCTACACGGCCGGTCCTCATAGATGCTAGGCAGACCCAGTGTAATCGAGGGGGAGGGGGTTAACGGAGTCCTACTCACACAGGCATCCTGCTGTATGCCCTGGAGGATGTGCTTGGCTGGAACCAGGAAGTCGATGAGGTAGCGAAGGCCGTCGCCTCGGTAACTGCCCTCGACCACGTCGAACACCTGGCAGAGCACGGTGGCGGCGGTGGAGCTGAAGGGCGGGTAGAGGGCCGACAGGGTGCTCTGGATGCAGCTGTCCAGAGACTCAGAATCCTGCAGGGGGAGGGAGGGAGGGAGGTAAACATTAGCACCCACTGGCAAAGTGGCCATTCTCTGTTCTCTGCCAAGACACTTCAGAAAGCTTCAGAAAGCTTCAGAAATACAAATATAACAGAATTCAGGCTGCTCAAATTAGAATGGTGAAATTCAGATCCCCAAAATTCAAACCCCAAGATTTTTTGGTCAACCTTTCAAGAACAGAGAAGCCTAAAACAAAGAAAAGCAGAGCTAAGTACGATAGAATACAGTAGAGTCTTCAAACAAGTACTCATCAATGATGCAAGTTGATGAGTTTGAAAAAAGATTTTCTCAACTTTAACATAAATCGAAAATATTTGGTACCTTTCAAAACCTTTTTTCCAAAACGTTTATTCGACATTTTAATTTGTGAAATTTTATTTGAGCTCAAATTTATTTTTGTGAACTTAATTTCACCATTCGAATTAGAAATACATTTTGGGTAATCAGATTTTTTTCGTCTCTTTCAAATTTAAAAAGGTGAATTCAAAACCAAAAAATTCCATGGTGTTTACATTTTAAAATTAAGTATTCAACACATGATGTCACTGATTTGCTTCCATACTACAGCAGCAACTGTCCCTGGGGCCTGGGCTTTGGCTGGCTGGTTCTAAAACATGAGGACTGAGGGTGTAACAGGACTCCTGCACTGGCTCTGGTCTGGAGACACACCAGAGCACAGAGAAGTCTGGTAAAAATATCAGCCTGGATTAGACGCGTAGACACAGCACGCCAACTCTGATGCCCAACAGCGAGTGTGAGAGACAAAGAGAGAGAGGCAAAGAGACAGAGTTAAACAGAGACAGAGAGACAGAAACAGACAGGAAGAGAAAGACAGACATAGACAGTCTCTGTATTTACAGTAGACAGGCTTGTGCAGCAACGGGGACACTTTTTGGTCTAAATAGCGGGGTTCCCATGGTGATACTACAGTAACCCAATGACAGGTTCAGCTGTCGATCCACATATACCCCTCTGACCCCACCCCCCACCCCCCACCCCCGTCCCGATTTCTCCTTTTCATCCACCGCTACAGTAAGAGCCCCAGACTAAAACAAGCCCAGTTATCGCCTAGCAACAACCAGAGAATATCCTTCCATCACAAGAGGGGGGGTTGTATTTTGGGTCCATGACTCAACGAGATGAGATGTGCTGAGATGCGATGAGCCCCGGAAAGTTCTAACAAATGTTGTGGCTCTCAGAGGCTGGGCTTGGGGAGGGGTGAGGACGGTATTAGAGCAGAGATATCGGGTGTCTCTGGGGGGTCTCTGAGAGGGAAGCTTCCTGCTCATGAACTTCAAGTCTGTTTGCTCAAAAATGTCTAAATTAACCACGCGAGGGAGAATCTAGCTATGGACAATCACTGCATTCAATGTCGTGTCTGTGCCGGATTTCAAGGGGGAAGCCTAGGAGACACAGGTACTAGGCCTGTGTTAATCCTCCAGGTGTCTGTATGTAATCGTGTCATTACCTCCACTGACAAGCCCTTTTTACCCAGAGTGCTCCGGCAATATCGGCGTGAAGAAGCCCTGTTGTTATGCCGGCTCGGCTCGTTTACGCCGAACCAAACAAAGCCGGTAAAACGTCGCCCGGTGAGCGTATGTGCGACCTCAGTTACTCCGTGTTTACCTGTCGTCCTACACTGTGACTCCTGACTGAGGTGAAACGATCGCGGCTGAGAAGGACTGTTTCTTAAAGGGACGAGGTGAGTGGAGACAGGCTGGCGGCTGAGTTCGATAAGGGAAGCCGTGTGACACAGGGACAACAATCAGCCCGGTTAATCTTGTGTTTGCACACCTCTGGCCATATGCAGGTTGTACACGCCGACAGGCACGCAGCCACACACACAGACACACACACAGACACACACAGACACACACACACACAGACACACACACAGACACACACACAGACACACACACAGACACACACACAGACACACACACACACACAGACACACACACACGTACGCCTCACATCAAACAGTGCCGCTGTTTTGTTAAGACATCAGAGGAGTCAGTCGTCTTTCGGTCTGACAGGTTTGCATTTAACTGTCACTGTCACTGAGGGTTCTATGTGTTCAGTTTTGTTTACATTTAATCAATTACGCAGACCATAATGAGAACTGTCTTCTTCACTTTCCTGGGGGGTGAACAGCGGATGTTTAAGCTTGACTAGACATGGGCGTGGGAGTTTGTTAGAAAGACTAAAAGGTGTCTGTGTGTGTGTACGCTCCTGTGTGTGTGTGTGTGTGTACGCTCCTGTGTGTGTGTGTGTGTGAGAATGTGCCTGTATGTGTATGTGTGTTATTTCAGATGGCGAGGGCTTGTGCGTGGGCACAGCCGGTTCCCAGGCTGACTGAGTTACAGCCGGCATGATAACACGCTGCAGCCTCTCCTGTTGGTACCGGATCCCGTGTGTGTGGGTGTGTGTGTGTGCAAATTTGACAGATTATTTGTGTGTGTGTGTGTATGTGTGCATGTTAGACTAATAATTTGTATGAGTGTGTAAGACACTCATACAAATAAGTAAGTCAGACAGTGTAAGACAAAGAACCCGCAGGTGTGTGTGTGTAAGACAGAGGTAGGGAGTGAGGTTATGCCCCCCACCTTCCTTCCCCAGGTGTCCCTTGGAGACTCCCCTGACTAACCCCTTTGCCCCTGTGTCTGTTGAGCTCCAGGGGGGCGGTGTGTGGCGGGGGGAGGGGAGGGAGGGGCAGGGGTGGAGGGGAGAGGGGAGAGGAGAGAGGGGGCTACGGCGGCTCTCTTTATCTGGGTTCTAATCTTCCCCTGGTGCAGTCTGGGGATTTCAGCACACTTTAATCAGCTCTCTCCACATCCGCCTACTGCGCCATTCGATCACTTCCACTAGACGATCTTCTGTTCACATCTTCAATAAAACTACGGACGTTTACTGGATCGATACATCCAGGCTTTTTATGGCTATATAATAACGTACAAGGAAAAAAAACGACCTAATAGTCAACTACACTTTGCCTTTTGGAAGGCTGGAACCACAGAAGGAGAGCAGTGAAACAACTGTCTGGTCCCGATAGATTATGTTGGAGGTCTGATTGTGGAGTGGGGGTAGGAGGGGAGGTGGTAGGGGGGTGGAGGTAGGAGGGGAGGTAAGAGGGGAGGTTGGAGGGGGCGCAACCAAAAAGCCTCTTTCCTTCCCTAAGTGAGAGCCGGCCCCCAGGGACCAGTGGCCCCTGGGCCACCCCAGACCAAAGAGCCCTCTTGAATAATGCATGGCGTCATTAGGTCTCCATACCAACCTGACACAGCACCAGCTGAGCAGACTGCCTGCTAACGTTCTCCAATTTAGGAAAATACATGCTGATCTGAATCAGTGTCGGACGTCTAGATGGGTTTATTCGTAGATAATGTGACAGCTAACACACATGGAAATCATGAAGGGATGATTATCCCTGGAAATTGATAATTTCATCTCAACAGAACTGGTGTGTGTCTGTGTGTGTGTGTGTGTGTGTGTGTGTGTGTGTGTGTGTGTGTGTGTGTGTGTGTGTGTGTGTGTGTGTGTGTGAGAAAGGGCCCTGCCCCCCTAGGAGAGCTGTAAAGTTGCAGTGGCTGGTTGTAGGCTGGTTGTAGGCTGGTTGTAGGCTGGTTGTAGGCTGGTTGTAGGGTGGTTGTAGGGTGGTTGTAGGCTGGTTGTAGGCTGGTTGTAGGCATTTTAACTTAATTATGTAGGAAGGTCTAAGGATCAATAACTGCTTCCCTTTCTGATCTATCTAACTGAGCAAAAACCTGTTAAAAGGATAGATGAAAATATTCCAATCCTCTCACTTTCAACTTTCCTCAAGCCTATTCCCTGTAGTCAACGGTCTACACAGCCCCATGAACATGAACAAAAGTAAGTGATAATAACATCGTAACATGAGACCAGCCATGGGGAATGTGACATTTTAATAACTCAACCACAAAAACGTCCAAAAGGGAGTGAAGGGGTAACAATTTGGCTGAATCTGAATCAGACTGCTCAATTTCTCCGGACTGAATCAAGAGTGCCAACGTTATTTTCGTGAAGCATGCAGAGCAAAGAGGGGAGAGAGAGTTTAGAACTGGGCAGCGTTCACAAAGACATCATTCTGCAGCACTCTGTAGCCATGCCTACGGGGTAAACAGGAAGGAATTGGGAACATGCATATGATAGAAAGAACATATCCACAAGGGCCAGTTCAGTTGTGGTTTGGTAGCTGAGAAACGACCCATTGACGAGAAAATACTCCTAAATGCATCACAATGATCGTCGAATACGTGAAAATCTAGTGTCCTTAGAAGTTCACTCGCAGACCCAAAACCTTATCATGTCCTCACAAGCAGGTCGAACCTCCACTCACACACAAACACCCATAAGGATTCATCAGCTAATCTACTTCACTCATCTCTGTATGTGTGTGTGTGTGTGTGTGTGTGTGTGTGCGCGTGTGTGTGTGTGTGCGTGTGTGTGTGTGTGTGTGTGTGTGTGTGTGTGTGTGTGTGTGTGTGTGTGTGTGTGTGTGCGCGTGTGTGTGATGGGTCTACTCTTATGATGATCATAATGCTGAAGGCATATACCCAGAGATGCTTGCTTAATCAAGCGTTTGTCTGGTTCACAAGGCCTCTGCCACAACCCTGAGCCTATTAGATTACTCAAGTAATCCTGTCTCTCCCGGTTACGCTCACTCCAATGAATAATCAATCAGAACCTGTTTCCCCAGGGGGCTATAATTCACTGAGCAAACTGTTTTACCTCGTAAACAGCCCTGGGTAGGGTCACGTGACCGGGGCGAGAGAGACGCTGAAAGGGCTTGCTTCTCAGCCTGGCCACGTGCCTGACTAAAGAGGAGATGAACTTGATTGGATGGAGGGGGTTCCACAGCGTGGTCGGCGTGACGATGAGAGCTCCTTCTGTAGGGCCGCAGCATCAGACGCTAAACACTGACTGAGGGAGAATGATGAGGCTTCGGAGGGTTTGTCCAGCCATAAATTGAGGATCTGGATTGCAGTTTTATTTTCTTTGATACTTTTTTTGTTCCTTAACATTGTGTTACCTTGTTTTCCGTGTAGTGAGCTAAGTATAGCTTGGTGGTAGGGCATTTGACTGCAGATTAAAAGGTTGAAGGTTCAAATCCCATAATCATTGGATAAAAGCATGCTAAATAAAATACATTACGTTATTATTATTATAGGTAAGAGAACATTTTTCGAATACAAAGGTCATGACTGTCATGTAAACATTAGTCCCTTATTATGTTTGTGTGGTGTTTAGGTAAATGCTTTGTGTCGTCTAAGTAAATGTCAACCGTAAACAGTCATGAGGTACAAAAAAAAGATGTTCATTCAGCCGTCATGACAACCAACTGGAGACATGCACTTGTTGACCTCACACGAGCGACAGAGCATACCAGCTGTCCATCAGAGAGAGAGAGAGAGAGAGGTAGGGAAAACAGAGAGAGAGAGAGAGAGAGGTAGGGAAAACACAGAGAGAGAGAGAGAGGTAGGGAAAACACAGAGAGAGAGAGAGAGAGAGAGAGAGAGAGAGAGAGAGAGAGAGAGAGAGAGAGAGGAGAGAGAGAGAGAGAGAGAGAGAGAGAGAGAGAGAGAGAGAGAGAGAAAGAGAGGTAGGGAAAACAGAGAGAGACAGAGAGACAGAGACAGAGACAGAGACAGAGAGAGAGAGAGAAAGAGAGAGAGAGAGAGAGAGAGAGAGAGAGAGAGAGAGAGAGAGAGAGAGAGAGAGAGAGAGAGAGAGAGAGAGAGAGAGAGAGAGAGAGAGAGAGAGAAAAAAAAAAGAGAGAGAGAGAGAAAGAAAGAGAGGTAGGGAAAACAGAGAGAGAGAGAGAGACAGAGAGAGAGAGAGAGAGAGAGACAGGGAGGGAGAGAGGGAGAGAGAGGGAGGCAGGGAGAGATGTAGAGAAAGAGGAAGGGAGGAGAGAGGGATAGAGTGAAGGAGGGAAGGTCAGGAGAAAGTAATGGGAGTGATAATCAGGGAGAGTGTTTGGGACCAAGAGAAAACAGGAGATATCACGAGCATCTGTCCTAACAATGGCAGCTGGTCACTGTGTTAAAGGGTGGCAGGGCGGCCAGAGGGATGGAAACTGCCGCTGCAGCTAGAAGTGTGACAAAACAGGGCAGCATAGCGTGTTGGTTCAGAGGTTTGGAATCAAACACAGGGCTGATGGAGGATGATAAGAGGCAGAGGGCCTGGGGGGCATCCATCTTGTATTTGACACTCTTCCTGTAGGGGGTGAACCAGATGCTGACTCTTTCACACCTTTAGGGAGCTTTGTCGTGAATCAAACTAACTGGGATGTTTACGCCTTCAGCACCACACATCCTGACTGACAGGATCAATTCCACCAGGAGGGCTACGGCCACCGAAATAGCACAAGGGCAAGAAAAACAAATGATTCAGGAAACACTTTTTTGAAAGGGGAACAGTCAACTTTGACAAAATGAATCTTTATTATTTAGCCTTTTTCCTAGATTCAATTCCCTGGTTGAATGATCTAGGTTATTTGAACGTGGATTTTTTAAGGGAAGTGTCAATGACAAATACAGCTACAGCATGATTGATATTTCCAGTTTTTGAAAAGGGTGTCCAACTGAACTAAATCAGGATTGAACTTGCACACTAAGACCAAACACATCTCACAACTGAAAAAAGGTTGAAATGTAATGAACCCTAAAGACTTCCTCAGGGTACATTTGAACCCTAAAGACTTCCTCAGGGTACATTTGTTCAGAGTGGTTGAGAGATAACACGGTTATAACCTTACTCTGGAACGTTAATATGCTCATTGTCGGAACACATCCAAAATTGCAACACAGGCCCGTCAAATTCCTCCAATGTATCAGGTGGAAGATAATTCTGCATGAAGAAACACTGCACCAAAATTAATTGAGCAATTTAAAAGGCAGTTGGGTAAAAAAATAATTTAAAAAGGTCAAACATTCCAAAGGGGAAGTGAGAACATCGCAGTCCTCAGGTTGCACGTCTGAAAAAAGCATTTAGACTGGGAACCCTGTCCTGAACTCCTGCCACCCCCCGGTTCATGCATCATGCATCTATTGACTTAAAGCGAACTCAAGGGTTGCCAATTCTCAGAAGGGGGGTTGGGGTGGGGTGGGGGGGTGCTCTGGAAAAACACAGGCTGTGTCTTACTCATCTCTTCCCCATCAGCCGGTCCAACCTCTTTGTTCCCCTCGTCCCAGTTGCGTTTCACAAAAGTTTACACCTTCGCAGAAGCCTTAATGGCAAATGGAGTCTTTTACAATGACACCCTGCCGACAGAAAGGTGTCAGGATTGTGACGGGGCAGTGGTGCTCTCGCCTGCCCTGTAGGGGGGGGTCAGATGGCTGAGCGGTTAGGGAGTCGAGCTATTAATCAGAAGGTTGTTGGTTCAATTCCCGGCTGTGCCGAATGAAGTTGTATCCTTGGGCAAGGCACTTCACCCTACTTGCCCCGTACTTACTGTAAGTCACTCTGGATAAGACTGTCTGCTAAATGTAACTGTAAACACCAACCATGAGACGATATAAAGAGTTGAGTTTCAGCCCTCAGATTAAGTGGCCTGTTTTTGATTCCTGTGCCAGCGCCGCTTCGTGAGGAGAGCATCGACCTTCACATGCTGTTTGTAGATTTGTTTTATCAACTCAACTGTTCCAAGGTTTACTCTCTGGGGAAAATAGTGGCCAGGGTTTTCAAAGACAGATTTCATACACAGCTGACATAAACTGCGTCATTGAAGGGTTTTTTTCCCCAATGTGATTCAATAGGGTTGAACCCAGCTGTGCATACCAGGCACAAATACCGACTTTAAGGCAGACCAATACCTTCTCACAAGGCTCAAGCCAAATGGGTTCTATTGTGGAAAAGAAATAGGATAATACTTATATCCCTGTGGCATGTTGGTGTTGCTAATCTCTTACAGTCTTTAGATGCTAAAAAACATCTGCAACAAAAGCATACCTCAATATGGTTTTCACATCTCTTGAATGAGTCCACAGAACTCATAATCTTGAAACGAATAAATACCTACCCCAAAGACCCGCCCAACAAAGACACGGCAGTCTGAGGTGAAATTCTGGTTCAAAAGTAGGTACCTACTTAAAAAAGAAAAAAAAAAAGAGAAAACTTCTGACTAATCTCCCCAGCTCTTCAAAAATCCCCTCCTGTGGTTGAATGTCTAATGAGCCAGTGAGATAATGGATCTGCCAGTCTCCACTACAGCTCCCTGAATTAAATGGAGAGGGTCGGGTATAAAGTCATCCACGTCATCCACATCAAAGACAACCCATAAACTGTGTGGCACTACTCTCTACAATACGATGGCTTCTGGCGTCCGGCCAATGATGGATTGAGGCTAAAGTCTCGGCTATTGAAAGGCAAGTCGCCACCATTTGAAAGCCCCACTGTGTCTGAGGGGGTTGTAAGGGTCAAACTCAGCAGGAAGTGACAACGTAAGGGTCGTGTAGGAGGAGTTCACATCTGGGGGGTCCAGTGTCGACCTGCGTGGCTGAGTATGCCTGTAAACAAACAGGCAGAGTCCTGACTGACTTTAACCAGCTACAACTTACTTAAAACGTTGAAACCGTGGAAAACATGCCACTGAGAAAGATCTCCGTGATATCCCCCACGGCAGTCTGGGAATTTGTACTCAAGTTTTATCAAAATAATACAAATACCAATATCCGAAACCTGGTGCCTTTCCAATAAGATTAAGATGAGAGAGAAGTATCTAATATTATTCAGTGGTCCCAACAACGCCGATTCTGCGCCGATTCCGTGCCAATTCCACAGAGAGAAAGCGTGTAATTGATACACTAACTTTCCCTACCTGCTTTCTGAACAGTTTCTCCGGATGTTTCTCTCTCCATACATTGTTATTTCTCTCTGGCAAAAACAGCTTTTACACCTCTCGCTAAAATAGGTCAGAGATTTTAATGGGCCAGCAGGGAATTGACGGTAATGGAACCCTGTCACAGCAAGTGAAACCGGCGAGGGGGCTGGGTGTGTCTCCAGGTCTCCATTTATGTCCTAGGGTTTTTCTAAGTGGACTATTCCTATTGAGTAGGAGGGTCGGCTTTCCTGGTGTGTTTAGATTACATGTGCAAGCCAGAGCAAGAACATGAGCGATGTTATAGTATAAGCTGAGGCATAATAGCTCTTATCGAATCCATAGGATTATGCTGTAACACAATTCCACTGTGCTCTCATGTAAAGTTAAGTGCCCGTTTGAAGATCAAGACCTTAGTATTTAAATGGGCAGGGGACTTATTTTGTACTCTACCGCCAAAGGACTATCATGTTCTTACATTAAGAATGTCACCAACTGAACAATGAGAATTTCCTTCAAAATGTCTTTGGAAAACATTCTTTAATGACAATATAAAACCTTTGGAAGATGTGTGGCTATTTGCGAGATCTGCTCACTCACATTTGACCTTTGAAGCGTAACTTTGAACCAAAATAACTTCTGTTGACTAAAATGAACAGAAAAGCAGGTTAGCGAGTTACACCGTTACCCAAACACAGTATTCAAAATCAGAATCAGATCCAAGCATTTGGATCTTTTGCTTTTCCGTCGTCAAGTACCACTTAGCAGAGCGTTCTCTAGAGGAGCATTGTACATTCGGCAAGATTGGGCGATAGTGTCATAAGAACCATAAAATACACTGATGCCCTATGGGACAACACATCATCAGGGCCAGACACACAGGGCGAACCATGTTCTTTTGTCTGGCGTAGGTGTGTCGACAATAACACACAAGCGTGTTTAAACCCTTATTGACTGAGTGCCTGAGACCTTTTCCGGTTCTCTGAGTGCATTCCTGTGTCCCAGTGGAGGAATGGTTGGATGCAGCCCTTCACCCTCTCACCCCGGAGAAATGAGTTGATGCATCTGAAGTCACTGGGGATTTCCTGGCCTCTAGCCTGGCCCTAACCCTCAACCCCTTTCCCTTTCTGCATGTCAGGCTGCACATGTCTTCGGTTGGATCTGGCCATCAGGGCCCTGACAGGGCAGTGCACCCGGAATTCCGTAGCGTGATTTATGGTCATCTGATTCCGACAGGGCTTTAACCATCCCTGTTCCATCAAAGTCTCTCTGTCTCTCTCTCTGTCTCTCGCACTCTCATCCTACAATTTGTCTGTCATCTTCCAAATCCGTTTAGTCAAGGATGACCAAGTGATTTCCACGCGGCGATGCGGGTGTTTGCTACAGGCACTTCAGTAGGGATTTTGGAGAGAGACGTGAAGTCGAGTAAGCAGACTTAAGTCTGGAGAGGGTGTGCCGGCTGTGCCTCTTATCTTTATGGCACGCCAGCGGCATGGGCAAAGGGTGAGAAAACCTTTCCAGAGAACCTGCTGGAGTGCAGAGGTCAGATGTCACACAGAGGTCCAGTCCCAGCTGTAGGACCCTTTCAGCACTGGACAGGGTGATAAAGGGTGATTGTGCACCGAGAAAAACCCTCCACCGCCAACCCGGTGACCACTGGGAGGCTGTAGATCACGTACGTGATCGCAGCAGAATGCTACGGGTTACGTCTGCGCTACATCATGTAGTCTGGATGGGTTAGCAATCCCGACCTTGACCCCCAAGGGTGTAGCGAAGTATGTGCCAGGCTCGCATCTGTCGTCTCAATCAGCTTGGAGTTTAACGGATGGCTCTGTTCCGGTGGCGCGGGAAACTGGGTAGAGTTTCGTTCTTTAATGCAATCACGTTTTATACCCAACACCGTAGGTTGGGTCTAGCTGGAGGGGCCGAGAGGGAGTGAATTCCTACACCTCAGCAAAATAAACACAAACCAGGCTTGAGAGGAGATCAGCTCCACCGAGACATTAAAAAACGTCTGCAGTGCGTGATTAAACCTCGGCACTTCACATGTGGGTTCATTCAACACACACTCGTACAACAAACACCCATACTCCTCCTCCCAGACGCAATGCGTACACATACGATCACGTGAATGCTGACATAGATAGGGAATCTACCAATGCTAGCACTAAAACACACACACTCTCACTCACAAACACTCACTCTCTCTCTCCAGACTGCTTAGTCTTCTCTATCTGATAACTCTGAAGGCTTTCCAAAAACAGAGACTCCCCTTGCGAGGTTCAACTGTAACACATAAGAGGGCAGTGTGGGAAGTGCTGTGTTACACCTTCAGAGGACGACTAGGCTGAGACAGGATGAACCCCTGCACCTTCAGGGGGACAACCCTCTTTCTCATCCCCTGACCTGCAAACACACCCAGACTGGCAGGGAGCAACTTCATAGGGAGAAAGCTGTTAGCCTAGCTGTAAGCTAACAGCTAAGACATCAATCCCTGGGTTTAAGCCACAGATAGAAACACTGTAGCCTGGGTGGACAGTGAGAGAAGATGAAGGGGAGAAGATGGGGAAAGAGGGGGGAACTCGTAGGCTGCTTGGAACCAGCAAGGGACGGGATTAACCACGAGACCAGTGCCAAGTAGAACTAAAAGAAGAAAAAAAAGGAAACTCGTACAATGATGTGTGAACAAAAGGCTGACTATTTAAGGGTGCTTACATCATAACTGCGAGAAACTTTCTGGCTTTATAGGAGCATTTGTTTTTGGTTACCTTCCTCGAATTCAGTCTATTCTGAGCAGGAGCCGGGCTCAAAGGTTCATTACCTTATTTTCCGTACTGCTTAAACCTGTCTGGGTAAGAGATATTATGATATGCATACAGACAGGAGCCCGCACTGTTCATTTCATTTCTCTCCCTCGTGCTCCTCCAGGACTTGGCTCAATAGGAATCCAGTTACCCCAGGCTGCCCCAAACCCAAACAAGGGACAAGCTCAAATTGAATCCACACATGTCTGTCTTTGGTTCCCTTGGCTGAGAGGGGAGGAGAACAGAGAACAGAAAGAGAAAAGACTGACTACTAACTAGGTGATAAGAGAAAAATCTCTAGCCGACAGTTTAATATCCTCTACACCTCCCTCCCCCCTCTATTATTCATCTCTCTTTCTGCCTAAGCAGACCTCCACCATCTATCACAGGGGAATCAACAGCATCACTCTGGAGGACAAGGAGAGAGCTTGCACCAGCAGTCTGTTTCTCTTCCTCCCTCTCTGCTTCTCTCTCTCTCCTTTATGTCCTTTCACCTTTTTGTCTCTCCTTCCTTTTCTGTCTCCTTTCTCCTCTCTTGTTCCTTTTCTTTCTCCTCTCTCCACTCTCTCTCTCTCTCTCCTTTTCTATTTCTCTCTCTCCTCCTTTATCTCTCTCTCTCCCCTCTCTCTGGGGCTTCGATGCCCGACCGTGAAAAGAGGAAATGACTATTCCTGACGCCAGCGAGTCCTCTCACCGCAGGGCTGACCTTCCACAGGACGCAGTGTTTCCCACAGATTAGAAAGCTATATGTGGCGGGGGGGGGGGGGGGGGGGGGTGTTGTTTCATGTCAGACCGGGGGGGGGGGGGTCGAAATAATTCACAAAATCAATCAACAACAACAAACAAATAATTTCTGCATATGCAGGTAGCGACGCTGCATACAGGGTGCTAAATAACTATTTAACTGGTCGGCTCCATGACGCCGGGTAAGTAGCTAGCTCTTGAAACTTCTCACCAAAACAACGAAGGGGAACCTTCGATTAAGACATGTCCGTCGGTACCTAGCGAAAAGTAGCCTCAACTTTCCTAGACCTTTAGCTACGGCACTAATGCTGAAGGCTCGCTGATGTAGCTGTCGGTCTCACTAGAACGGCGTATGCATCGTTGCTAACGTGTGCTGACGTAGTGACTGTGTGTGTATGTGAGAAAGACGCGTGCGTGAAAGAGACGGAGGGAGAGCAGGGAAAGGAAATGCAGCTGAACGAATACGCTGCGTGTTTTTACCTAAATAGCGATAAAAAAAAATGTTTACGAAACGCAATGTGTGGCGGCCGGTGTTGATTCTGTGGCGCACCGCCACAAATTAGTCTATGTGTGGGAAACACTGGGACGTCCTGGGAGAAAGGAGAGCCGAGTCACGCGCCACACACACACACACACACGCACACACACACACACCTACACTACCTTGTTCACCTCTTTCCAAAACAGGACCTGTTCGGTCCCCTGATTCCAGTGAGCGCAGCACATCTGAGAGATGAGAGTGCAATCTCCTGCTCTGCCTCATAGACAACCCTGCCAGGCAAACCCCCTGGAGAGGTAACTAACTTTCTGCATAGTCAGGGAATATCCACAGCAGCAGCAGCAGTGCTTAAAGACACACACACACACACACAGCACAGGACAAGCCCTTGGGAAGAATCCACTACGGCGAATGCACGTCCATTCAACCTCTCAGTCAGCCTCATGCAAGCCTTTTCTGCATTCAACAAAAGATCTTAAGACAATGGTGGGCTTTTCCTCTACCTCTCTACAGTAGGATTAACAACAGTCTTAACACCTCAGTGAAGACCAGCATGGCTCTCCTCCCCTCCCCCGTAGCAGCAAAGTACAGCCTAGCCGGTAGCACCTAGGGCTAAAAAAAACACACACAAGAGACACACATGCACAGCTTCAGCGCTCAACTCCATGTGGCCCGGAGTGAGGCTGTGTGTGTGTGTGTGTGGGGGCTCACCATGGTGAGTGAACAAGGTCCTCTGTAGCAGGGTACTCCAGGGTAGAAACATTTTCCTCTGTAGGTCTCCTCTCTGTGTTTCTTTCTCCTGCTGTAGTCTCCCCTTCAAACTGCAGGTCTGATACCATCAGCACTCACACACACACACACACTGCAGAAACTCTAGCACGCTGGGGACCGCCCACCGGACCGCCTGTCATTCTGCTGGGACCTCCCCCTTCCCTCCTTCTCAGTCACTCCTCCTTTTGCTCTCTCTCTCTCTCTCTCTCTCTCTCTCTCTCTCTCTCTATGTCTCTCTCTCTCTCCGTCTATGTCTCACTCTGCTGGTAAGGCTGTGGCAACAGGAACTGAGACGGCCAACACAAGCAAACTAAACAGAGAGCTCACTTACTGTAAGTCGCTCTGGATAAGAGCGTCTGCTAAATGACTAAATGTAAATGTAAGGAAATTGCATAAACTCATGCATTATGATATTTAACATTGCACCTCAGGAAAACGTTTTCTTCTAAATAAGGCCTGTCAGAGTCTGTGTGAATGTGGACTGGATCTAAAGCTGGGTCTATGAGCCTGAGACGCCGAAGAAGAGCTGCCTTTGATCTGTGGAGCAGTGAACATGCCACTGAAGAGCACTGCTCGCATGACTGACGAATGGACAACGTTTAGCATACCATCCCAAAACCCCTGTGAGGCAGACAAAGATAACACACACACAGATAATACGAGAAGGAACCTGGAATGACTGAGAAAGTGAGTGAGTGAGAAAGACAGAGAGTGAGAGACAGAGACAGAGAGAGGGAAATAGAGAGTGAGAAAAAGACACAGAGAGTGAGACAGAGAGAGAGAGAGAGAGAGAGAGAGAGAGAGAGAGAGAGAGAGAGAGAGAGAGAGAGACAGACAGACAGAGAGGGAGAGAGACAGACAGAGTGAGAGAGACAGAGTAAGAGTGAGAGACAGAGAGAGAGAGAGAGAGAGAGAGAGAGAGAGAGAGAGAGAGAGAGAGAGAGAGAGAGAGAGACAGAGGGAGAGTATGAATGGTGAATGCCCCTGGCGGACCCTGTGAGTGAGGCTGGGAGTGGGAGCCCGCGGGCTGTGATTGATTGGCAAGCTGGCAGCTCTTTCCCTTGGCCCATTCGGGCCGCTCAGTGGGGGGTGAGGAGACTAGCCTGAGTGTGTGTCGAGGGGGGAAGGAGCTGTGTGTGCGTGTGCGTGTGTGTGTGTGTTTGGTCTTTAAAGCCCTGGGTCTAACCTAAGCATCCCAAGCCTCTCAGTTGAGAAATGACTTGATAGCACGAGTCCCTCACTTCACACCCCTCCCTCGCCCCTCCATAGACTGTCTGGCTGACTGACACCAACACAATATCATACAACAAAGCTAAACTTGTCAACCCCCCAGGACCCATAGTCGTCCTCTGGCTTGCCTGCATACAGAACACAACAACAGAGCCATGCGGTCTGAACTCGGGGGTGGACTGAGTTTCCTGGTTTGGGAATGGTCCACCCTGTCTCGCATGCAAATCCGACACAGATGGGTGTGGAAATGTTTCCCTGAGAAATATGCTGGCAAGCATCCTGTCTGGATGTGGACGAGTCGGTTCAAAAGGGAACCAGAGGGGGCCTCGGTGAAAACAAAACCAGTTGGAATTTCCATATTTCATTTTGGATCGTAACGGAGTTGGGGTGGTCTCTCTGCCTGGTGAACGTTATCGGGTTGTGTGTCTTTGATCAAAGTCTCTTCGTGAAGCTGTTGCTGAATGCACAGTTTTTTTTACGTGTTAAGCACAGCCGTTTCCCACATACCCTTACATTTCCTTTGTGTCTCATTTGCGATTCAAATCAAGAGCAACTTACATTCAAACATGAAGAAAGAAAGAAAGCATCAAGAAAGCCTAGAAGGCACCCATACACCCATACGGGTGAGTGGGGGAGAGAGAGGTTCCACACAGTGCTACTGGAGAGAGGGGGTGAGTGGGGGAGAGAGAGGGTCCACACAGTGCTACTAGAGAGAGGGGGAGAGAGAGGGAAAGAGAGCACTAGGTTTGTAATCGTGTATTTACAGTATGAAGAAACGGCTCTGTGGACAGTTACCCAGCATACATGTTTCATGCAAAGCAGACCTCATGCAAAATATGCCACCTGAAATTTCCAGGAGATGTAGGTGATATTAGCCAGCACAACTGACCACCACCGAGGTTCATCGGATCCAAAATGGCCGACACATGGGTCATAAAGTCCACGGTGGTATTAGCCCCTCTATTTATACAGGCTCCACAATTAGCATGTCTGCCAAAGCTATGAGATAGCTGGCCTGGTCTCAGCAGCCCCCACCTTTCGCCTGCAGCGCTACGTTAAGCATGTGACTGTGCCTCAATTAGACCCTATTTAATTTTAACAGGGCTTGTGCAAACATGCACTCACAGCCCTCAAACCAGGGGGGTTTATACAGATGGGAATATGTCCTCTCTGCACACCACTGATTATGTTTGTGTAATGCTCTCAATGTGACTTATGGTGTTTGACGGTGATAATGTATTGTCTACTAAACTAAACCGGTAAAAAAAAATAGAAAAAATATGAATAATTGTCCTTTCTCCATTGTTTATTCTCACTCTCCCTTTCAAACAGCTGCCACTGTGGGAGTAAATACGTCCTAGGAGGAGAAGTCATTGTAGCCTCCTCCTGCTGTCATCTGAGGCCACTTCTCTCTACCCCTTGCTCTACCCTCGCTCTACCCTCGCTCTACCCTCTCTCCCCCCTCTCTCCCCTCACTCTTCCCCTCGCTCTTCCCCTCGCTCTCCCCTCTCTCACCCTCTCTCCTCTCTCTCCTCTCTCTCACCTCTCTCTCCCTTTCTCCCCCCTCTCTCTCCCCCTCTCTCTCCCCTTTCTCTCCCTTTCTCTCCCTTTCTCCCCCTCTCTCTCCCCTCTCCCCCGTCTCTCTCCCTCCCCCTCTCTTCGCTGTGGTGTTGACAAGGCCTGGAAGGCTACTTAGTCTTAACACATTCTGTTCACAATCACAGTTTCTGTAGTCCTGCCGAGAGATCGGGTTCCCCCTCTGACTGTAGAAGTCAGATCCGTGTCGACCATGTCAGGATGAAACCACCCCTGGTGTTGTTTCTTAACTGTCAGTTAGTCCCCTGCTTTTGTCTTAACTGTCGCATCTGGGTGTTCGCTGTTAGCTTGCCTGCCTCGTTAGCTGACGGTTACCGGTTAACGGTTACTGAACCCCGACAAGTTTACATCAGGCCGCGGACGGGGCAGCGGCTCGAGAAAAGGCGAAAGCAAGCCGAGCAAATCGTATTTCAGAGCCTCTCATTGTGAGCGGAAGAGGGAGAAGCGTAGCCGTGAGGCAAACTGGCATCCTCACAATGGCTCTGGTCCTGAATAGGTGACATGTTATATTATATGGCCTATCCGCTACGGGGCAGCTGTCAGGAATCTGCTTCCTGGTCAAAAACAAGGTGTCAGGGATCCGACACGACTCCTCTGACATATCAAAGGTTTGAGCCACAATGGAGCCCGCGAGCCTTCGACCGTTCATCCCATAAACGCTCCATTATGGCTCCTGGTGTTATACAACAGAGCGTGGATGTGTTTATGTAACGCAAATGACCCCCTTTTCGGTGAAGGGCACACAGGGCCAGATTCTCCCTGTCTTGTTTGGAAGTTAGGAAGGTTGTTGATAATGAGTTTTCCCACAACAAACCCATCTAGTACGTACTGAACCTAAACTAACACTTAAAAAAAGACTTTGTACAGCATAACAAAATAACTCACAAAGTCTAGTCTAGGGAGTCAGATGGCTGAGCGGTGAGGGAGTCGGGCTAGTTATCAGAAGTTTGATCGGGGGGGGCGATCAGATCGATTCCCCGCCGTGCCAAATTACGCTGTGTCCTTGGGCAAGGCACTTCACCCTACTTGCCTCATGGGGGAATTTCCCTGTACTTAATGTAAGTTGCTCTGGATAAGAGCGTCCGCTAAATGACTAAATGTAAAATGTAAATGTCTACCCTTACAGCTTGAAGGAAGCTTTGACAACACATTTGACCTTCTGTGGACCAATACCAATATAAAACTAAGACCTAATCCAGTATTTGCAAAGTGGGATGGTCAAAAGGACTGAGAAGACCCTGGTCTGGGCTTGTACGTATCAAATGAAAGCCTTTGGTCTAGGGGCAGCCACCGGTGTTAGTCAGCCAGGGCCAGTCAAGCAGATCTGATGGTTGAACACAGCACAACCTTCACATCCATCTATGTTCTGACGAGACTGTTCCGACTTGTCTGTGTAAACAAGAACACAGTCAATAACACAGAGGGAAAGAATGTGTAAGACTATCTCAACATGGACACAGATCAGCAAGAATCTTGTGAAGGGGTTTGCCGACTCTGAAATCTGGCAGCGGTGTCAGAGGGGGTTTCTGGGTAACTGATACTCTGTTTGGGAAAACTGGCTGCATTTGTTACTGAATTTAAGTCAATTATTCTGTCTTTGATTTGATGACATGTCATATATGAGCTCTTAGGTTGTTTTTTAAATCTCTAGAGATGAAACCAACTAACAAAAGCCGCTCTGACGTAGCATATTATAAGGAGGCATAAGTAATTCATGTGATAATGTGACATTCCGATAAAAAAAAAATTGTCCCTTTAATGATCATAATCATATATTCAACTTCCTGTATCTTGGTTTCATTGAATATCAAAGAAAGGTTTGTGTGAAACGTCCGCATATCACTGTTACCCAAGCTATTTGTTATCAAGGTGTATTTGGGGTGTTCACACCCAGACCAGATAGATTGAGATAGTGTATCTTTGTTTACAAAAGGTAGAGAGCCTAGCTACACAGCTGATAAGATAAGGACAGGGGTGGTGTAGTGTGGCACCTCTTCAGTTAAGAGAGATGGGTGTGGATTGTCTGCCAAAGAAAAACAGGTCTGGGTAGAAGTGGGCAGAGAGCTGCAAGTGAGAGCCTCAGTTGTTGGCACTGGCTAGGCAGTTAGCTAGCTGCTGCCACTGGCAGACAGGCTTGGAGGCAAACAGAGCCAAGCTCAGAGGCAGGATGGGAGGCAGTCAGACAGAGGTAGCCAAGCTCAGAGGCAGGATGGGAGGCAGTCAGACAGAGGTAGCCAAGCTCAGAGGCAGGATGGGAGGCAGTCAGACAGAGGTAGCCAAGCTCAGAGGCAAGATGGGAGGCAGTCAGGCAGAGGTAGCCAAGCTCAGAGGCAGGATGGGAGGCAGTCAGACAGAGGTAGCCAAGCTCAGAGGCAGGATGGGAGGCAGTCAGACAGAGGTAGCCAAGTTTAGCGGCAGGATGGGAGGCAGTCAGACAGAGGTAGCCAAGCTCAGAGGCAGGCAGGGGCAGCCAAGTTTAGAGGCAGGCAGAGATAGTCAAGTCGGGCAGGTGGGGAGGTAGTTGGACAAGCAGGCAGGCAGAAGCAACCAAGCTTAGAGGCAGGCAGGCAGGCAGGCAGGCATACAGACAGGCAGACAGGCAGGCAGGAAGGCAGGGGCAGGCAGACAGGCAGGCAGACAGACAGGCAGGCAGGCAGGCAGGCAGGCAGGCAGGCAGGCAGGCAGGCAGGCAGAGAGGCAGGCAGGCAGGCAGACAGGCAGACAGGCAGACAGGCAGACAGGCAGACAGACAGGCAGGCAGGCAGGCAGGCAGGCAGGGAGAATGTAGCCAGCGGCTCCAGGTTTGCTGGAGATCTGTATCTCGTGAGCTGCCAGGACAAGATCTTTTTGTGTGTATGTTTAATTGTGTGTGTGCAGATGTGTCAGTTTGTGTGTGTGTATGTGTGGGGGGGGGGGATTTAGTAATAACTTTGACTGCTTCATTCTTGGGTCCCAGCCTTTTGGCAGCGTGCATAGATGTGCTTAAGAGTGTTTGTGTTTGTCAGTGGTGGTGGATGGTTAACGGTGCATAACATCTCCATCAGAGTGACACGTCTCACACCTATCCCCGGGCGGGGAACTAACAAGCTGAATACTGCCAACCAAGACCCCTGCTTTGCTCCAACACAAGCTTGTTAATCTGGACTGGAAACCCAACCCATTAGGGGGTGCTTTTATGGAGGACCCACACATTCTGACATGTGATTATTACTCATCGCTTAAAACCTTTCACATGGGCTGAAGCAGAGAAGAAGTGTGTGTGTTAGTATGTGTGTGTGTGTTAGTATGTGTGTGTGTGTTAGTATGTGTGTGTGTGTTTGGGGGCGGGATAAATCATGGCAAAGATTAACTTTTTCCACCCACCCCCCCCCCCCAAAAAAAGGTACTACATTACTTAAAGGAGCACTGCTTGGTCTTTCAATCTAATATATCTTGTTGCCCTGAGAGACGCTGGCCTTTGTTAATCCTTGGCCCTGACATCTGTATCTCTTCGTCCCTTCCATGACCCTTCCCTGGAAGTGACAGTCAGCAGAGCCTGGAAGTAAGCCTAACTCACTGACCTTTAACCCCCACCCCACCCCAACCACCCCAGCAAACATCCAGAAGGTTAGGTGCTGTGATGTGTGATGGAGCTGTTTGTGCAGGAATGGAACACATGTCAGCAAACCGCGGTTAGCTGTTTTCCAACTGGACAATACAGTAACGACATACGTAGCAACATTAGCGGTCGAAGCTATGATGACAGTGATGACTGTGCAGATGTGACAATTCAGCGCTAATCTGTGTTTACACAATATGTCTGTACTAGAAGCCACCTTCTTCTTCTCAGATAAAATGTAGGGTCTATCTGACATCAGAGGACATTTCTATCTCAGGCTTTGTGGAAATGAAGCTACTACGATAAAAGTATTTTCATAGTACCTCAAGAGGGATGGTTTGAAGTAATTTTGGCAAGCATGCTCAAAGGATTCCACTTAGGCCGGGGGAAGGAGAAAAAACATTTTGTGTCACTAGCGGTTTAGTTAAACACAAACCAAAGGAACCATTTGTTTTTTCGTTTTCAGGAAATCCAATTTTGAATAAGTGGACATGAAAGGAACTGGATGTGTTCGCTAATGGGGTTCTTCATATGTCAACGTGGGCATCCTGTCACGTTGAAGTCCACCCTGAAAGCAGAAAAGGAGATGAGGGGGGAAAGATGCTGAAATTAGATTGGGGAGCGTTCATCAAAGATGTTCCCCGTGTGATCTAGTCCAGATCTGATTTGAGAGAAGCCCTGGCCTGCTTACATGGTCCTGTAGAGAAAGGACCTGAGGAATGAGGTTGTAAACATGGATGACCTCCATTCAAAGCCGTCAAAACACAAAAGGGAAGTAAATGGTGCAGCCCGTGCACTGAGAGGGGATTGTATAAACAAGGCCATATGTCGCCCCCGGTGATTACAGTTATTTATTTCACAGCCTGACAGCAGACGTGGATGTCAGGGTCCTGAGACACTGGCCAATAATAGATTAAGTAATCTATTTCTCACAATTACTATCACGTTAGGGCGAAATGTAGATAATGGTATGTATGGGGAATCTGATTTAAAGTATAATGGACAAAAAAAACTGTAGGAGGTGGAAGGGTAAAGGTTAGCAGGCGTGTTCTGGAACAATTGTGAGGTACTATGAACGTTTAAATTTAAGATTTTAGAATTTAAGTCTAACTTAGACTTTGAGGTGTAGGTCTTGTAGTTGCTACACTATTGCTTGAATCAATCCTTTGCTTGAATCAATCCTAAAAGGTGGTTTTAAGTACAATTCTAATTACAATGTTCAATTTTCTGCGCAGAGTGAATCATTCTAGAAAGGAAACATTTTGGAAGATGAACTTAATGAAAGGATCCTGACAAACACAGGGCCCGGAAGAACACCTGGAGCTGTTTGTTTTCTCCCTGAGGTGTAATAAAGACAAGGTATGTGAAGGTGAGTCTGAAATGCATGACTAGCCTCAACACCTCTGTCACTGGTGGAGATTCAATTAGCCCAGGTCAGGGACAGGCTGGTACCAGACGCTGTTACCAGCTGTGGTGCTCGAACACACACACACACACACACACACACACACAAACTACTCTTCATCTAAGCTGTAAGAATTTCAGGCATTTCGACTAAAAACACACACGGCCTGCCTATCCCACCCAGTAATAATAGTGGTTCAGTTGAACCCATTGGTGGTGGAGAAAAAGGTTCTCTAGAAAGCTTAGCGAGAAAGTATAGCCTTAGAGGGTCAGTATGAGCCACCACTGTTGACTATCAACACTGTAGAGCCTGCAGACATCATAATGCCAAACAGGACACTCTGGGATTACAGTCCTCTACCACTGTTGACTCAGATTAGCCCTTGGATACAACACTATACTATGTGCAAATTAAAACATATCAAAGTATGTCAATGCACTCTGGCCCAGGGCTGCTGTTCACAGACTTGAGACAGTGACAGCAGGAGAGAGGGAGGAGGATTCAAGATCAAACCTGCGACCCCAAAGTACAAGAAAAACACATTTTTAACTTTTAAATCCATGTCCACAAACGGGGGTCACACAGTTCCCCATGTTAATCCTAATCTGTAGCCAGAAGCTTTGATCAGCAGTGGTTATACAACCACATTAACGGGGCAGTGATGCTCTCGTACTGTAAGTGCTAGAAAAGACTGCCAAACGTTCAACAGGACAGTCAGATGGAGCTTGGGATCCATTTGGATCATTGCAGACAGCATATGGACCACCTGGTCAGAAAACAGATTATTTTCCACCCATGACCATCAGCAAAGGCCTAATCTTAGCTAATCAAGGGGAGTTTAGCTGTTCTGCAATCTGTGCTCGACTCGCCAGGAATCCCGGCTGTATTGGGGAAAATGTGGGATTGCTTTAAAAACTCATACAGCGTCATACCTGATTGGAGATTCCCTCTACTCAAAAATTGAGGAGAATCTTTACTTCTAGCTGTCTCGCGGTGCTTTCCCATGGAGAAGCATTTTTAGGTCGTTGGACAGTGTTGTCTGGTGGCAAGGGTCTGATTTCACCCTTATCTTCCAGGAACAGTCGCCTCTTTTATATTCTCATGCAGAGACCCCTAGTCTGCAGGATCAAGGTCACCTAGATGTTTTATGTGCACTGCAGCCCCCCCTACTGCATACACACAGGCACACACACACACACAGGTTCACACACACACACGTTTGGACCAAACAGACACACATACTTGCAGATGAGGTCACCCCTTTGTCTGAAAACGGCTTACACAAATCAAATATTTGATCTTCTCAAGGCTGGGGCTTAAGCCCCCCCTTTATGCTTTTGGTACGGGGTTCCTTCTGAACTCAGTGACCAGGCCTTTCACAAAGGCTGCTAACTCATCTAATATTCTCTGTTTGGCTGAAATAGACACCACTCCATATGAAGTCCTCTAAACACCTGGTTGTGACATTCCAAGATCCTGGGTTCTATATGGGAGTTCCGTAGTTCTATCCAGTTTGTAGCCAAGTCAATGATATCATGGCAAAAGGCTACAAACAAGGTATTATACAGTCAAATCATTAACAAGGATGCTCAATGGTGCTTTATTCTCATTGGCAAAGATTGCGTCAAGTAAAATCACTGGTGTTTCTACAGTCTGGCAGAAAACAAACATTGTCGTCATCCTATCAGGGAGATAAATGTTTCTCCCACCCCACTCTTAGGAAGGAAAGTGGACGAAGGGTTGTGTCTTGTGTCAACACTCTCCCTGATTAACGCTTCTGTGATTAAGGAACTAGCCACATCCTCAATGGGTATCAGTTGAGCTTCTGTGATAAGACATAAAATAAACACTTCCAACATGCATGCTCTATGGCTCATCATAACACAAAGAAGAAGAAGAAAAAACTGGTTAATATTGTAGGGTGAGTGTGTGTGTGTGTGTGTGTATGTCGGTAGCAATGTTTACCTTGCTAAACATAGACCAAATAAGGTAGGCAGACCAGACCCAGTAAAATGACTCGATGAACATGCTTACAGTAGGACACAAAAGATGAATCAACACTCGTTGGCTGAGTAAACATCGATAGTGTAAATCCACACAGCAGAACTCTTTCATTCGAGTGTGGTGACAGGGTGAGTCTGGCGGCTTAGTTCACTTGAATAAACCCTCGGAAGGTGAGAAGTTGGTGGTTTTTGGCGAATAATACGACCTTTGTAGCTTAGTA
Source organism: Hypomesus transpacificus (assembly GCF_021917145.1). Taxonomy (NCBI): domain Eukaryota; kingdom Metazoa; phylum Chordata; class Actinopteri; order Osmeriformes; family Osmeridae; genus Hypomesus; species Hypomesus transpacificus. Next base: position 406,363 of record NW_025813708.1, on the reverse strand, counting down.
CGCATAGCAACAGTCAACAGACTTTGCGTACATTTACAGTGTGTGTATGGAGGCCATGTGTCACAATAGCACGTGCCACTGTATAACATCAATCTTGTAGTGAGTCACAAGCCACTGTTTGTATACTAACAAAGCTTCACATCAATCAAACGGTCAGTTGTTACTACAGTCAGGTCTATCTCTTTATAAGTCCATTAACCTTTGACCTTTCCTAAACTTCATGTATGAGGCTTGGAGAAAAATTATCTTCACACAATGCCAGTTCCATTAATATCTAATGAAAGCTCTCCATCCTCGCAGTGTATTAGTATGTCATGTGTGACAAATGAAATGGAATATTACAAAGCACACGGGCTGACGGGACATTTTCGTTAAAGAATAACTATGCTGCGCAAATGTATCTGTTTAATTCTCTCTCCTGAAAATATATGTGTGTATTGTACTTAAAGGGCCATTTAATCCCCATCATGTCTGGTAGGTTGATAATAAGGCACTAATAATCACAACAACAGCAGGTGTCACCAAAAGAAGATGAATTTAAAGGCTGCCTATTCTCAGACATAATTAAGCTTCTCCCACCTACCGATCATTCTCAAACAGGCCTTTTTTTTTTATTTATAATAATTTAAGATTTTAGCAAAGCGCTAAATGGAGGCTGTATCACTAGACGGCCTGCTGTGCTCTGCATATTCTCCCCGTGAAACAAGGCTGTCTCCTGGGGTCCCTCGGATGCTAGGCAGCCCAGAGAGATGTGGATCCTGGGGTCCCTCGGATGCTAGGCAGCCCAGAGAGATGTGGATCCTGGGGTCCCTCGGATGCTAGGCAGCCCAGAGAGATGTGGATCCTGGGGTCCCTCGGATGCTAGGCAGCCCAGAGAGATGTGGATCCTGGGGTCCCTCGGATGCTAGGCAGCCCAGAGAGATGTGGATCCTGGGGTCCCTCGGATGCTAGGCAGCCCAGAGAGATGTGGATCCTGGGGTCCCTCGGATGCTAGGCAGCCCAGAGAGATGTGGATCCTGGGGTCCCTCGGATGCTAGGCAGCCCAGAGAGATGTGGATCCTGGGGTCCCTCGGATGCTAGGCAGCCCAGAGAGATGTGGATCCTGGGGTCCCTCGGATGCTAGGCAGCCCAGAGAGATGTGGATCTCCAGGGTAGGAGTCCCAGACTGGCGCTGATGCATCACTGTCATTCGATAAGGCCTTCCGTAGTGTTGTTTTGTGCGGATGCTATCTGATCCGGTCTGTCTCTCGTCTCTCTCCCTCCGCTGAGAGATAGCGCTGGCTGCTGTATTGTTAATGTGGTTGGCCGGGCGCGCTTTTGACTAGCAACAATGGAAGACTGTCAGTCACTCGGGTTGTAAGGAGTTAATAGACTGCTGAATGGGCGTTATTGAAGATACTGAATAATTGCTGTCCTTTTGTAGAATCTGGATGGGTCCTGCACTGCGTAGTGCATCTATTGTAAAACCCTTGCGGCTCTTTCGTTAAATATCGACCAAATCAGTTTGTCTTTCCGTCACGTCAGATGACAGAAAGTCAAACACAACTCAACACAAATAATTGTCGTCTATTGTACGCCTTTATCCTTACTGGGCTCAAACCGCAGTGATTTGTACAGTTTCGCATGGGTGTAAATGGGTGCACCCATTGCATGAGTGTCATTCCTTGGAACAAACAGGCCAAGCTGTATCGTGGGTGTCAACCTTCACAAGCCTGCTTTGTAATGCTGAGCGTAGAGGATATGTTCTTGTAACCTTGCCTATAAACTGGATGATGAATGGGCGGAAGGAGAAAACATCAAAAATGCAGTCTCAACTCCCACGGTGTGTATTAAGCTTGCGTTTCGGAATGAGGAAGACAGAGCCAACAGAGAGAGTGCAAGGGCCACGACTACAACAGCAGCACAGTTCAAAACTTGTGATAACAAATGAGATGCGTTCATTTGACTGTGCTATGCAAACATCGGGATATGCATTCACAAGGTTCAAGGTTTTGCCTGTACCTTTGTAAGGCGAAAGAACAAACTGTCATGGGTGATTAAAAACACATTTTAAAAAGCACTAATACCATGAAATCATCGGTTGACAAACAGCTCCACCCTCCTTGAGAAGGACAGTGTCTGCTGGACACCGTCTACACACAGTTTAGCATTACAATGGAGTTCCTACTAAAAACTGTGCAGTCAGGGAGAGGTTTGTAAAGCAAAAACCTCAGATTCCTTTGTTGTGACTGTATGACAGGCTAACATCCAGATAACTACTACCGGCCAGAACTGAGTGTTCCAGTTTGTTTCCAGATCCAGACGTCGGACTTTAAATTTGTCTCTCCCTATCTGCACTTAGCAGGCGACACTGAGGTCATATCTTACTGGGACATGGCTTCCATTGAAGGTCAGATGCACGGACCAACACCACAAGCTGTAACTGAAGCTGCACGGCACGACTGAAGCTACCCAGCAAGCTGGTTTGTTGTCATGCCGGTGATTCGCAAGGGGTGTCATCCGTGTTCTAAAGAGGGACAATGTGTTTCTCTTAATGAGCAATCTAACGGAAAGGCTGGTCAGTTGAAGCCAATGTCACGAGATTCTCCCAGAGGCCTGTTGGCCATGTGCCATGCTAATGGCGCAGGACACAACACTCAATACAGTTCATGAATAGGGACGTCCAAGCAAACAAGATAGATTTGTTTAGATTTAGTGTCTTGAGAAAGGAAACCCTATATTGATCGACAGTTATGGCAACAGTCTGGACGGTAATTATGTTTAAAAGGGCCAGAAACTGGCTTGAACCTTGACCTGAAGAATGATAAATCCATCCTTTTGGTCAATGCTGGCACTTACATTGACCTATGTCCTTTTATGTTGGTTTTGGAGGAGTGTGGCTACAGCTGGGGGGGGGGTGCTGTTTTATGCTTTATGGAATCTATTTTGCATTCCCTCCAGAAAAGAGTTTTGAACAAATGTAGACACATGGAGGTGCCAAGTGGTCAATCTTTCAGTAATGTCAGCGGAACCACAAACTCCTCCTAAACAGTCATTGGAATAAAATGAAGCTTAATCATATCCAAACCTCTTGGGACTTGAATGTGAATAGTAAACTTTGGCCTGTGGTATTCAATTTCCTTTGATCCAATTCATAAGATAATATACATGTACTTCAGCCATTGCTTGGATGACAAACAGAAGAAAATAAAACATCTGTGGGTTTCACTGGTTCATGGCAAATGTAGACCAAAAACCTGAATGCTTTCATGAAAAACAACCAGTTGTTTGCTCACAAGATATGGCAGCCTTTCTGTGTTTTCCCAGACTACGATTATGAGGAAATATTCAGTCTCAGTACTCCGAAAGGAGAAAGTTTCCAAGATGTTCAGGCGAGAGTACAAGACAAAGCCAGGGACTGGTGTTGCCCAGGACTGACTGCAGCTGTCAAGGTTTCTTGAGAGGAAATTAAACTCTGAAGGGGTACGAAGAGGAGGATTGTGGGGCTATTGTTCTGTCTGGAGATGTTGTAATATCCTGTGAGGGCCTCAAGTCACTTTTTTGCATTTGGTGCATTGTCATAAAAGCTGCCCAGGAAGAAATAAAAAGTCTAAGTGAAAATGTTTTGAGTTTACTGTGAATCAAATTAGAAAATTGCACGTTAAGAGCTAACTGCAGGATCTCTCTAAGCTGCACCCTGTGGATGTATTTAGGGTCGTCTACATGGGCCTGAGCGCTGACCTTAAACATGCGCGAGTATTGTGCTGCCTAAGCACTTTGACATTTCAATAAAAGTCATGCGAGGCTAGAGAGGCAGGGCCTGTTTTTCCCACCAGTTGAAAAGGAGGTTAACGGTAGGTCGCCTGTGCGAGTCTCTACCAGTTCTCTCTCATTATCCAGTCCACCGCACACGCTGGGCCCAGAGCGGGTCACAGTCTCTGCTCTCCAACACACCGCCTCCGCAAACCTCAATCAGTGAGGCGACCCACCCGACCCCTAACCTCTGCTGGACCGGGTGTTAAAGGGGAGAGATCCTGATGTAACGCATTTACACACGCATCGTGGCTTAACACAACCCAGACAGGCATACACCTGCACCAGCTATGGAGCTCCTAATCATCCCCCTTTTCTCTGAACTGACCCAGCTGAGGCTGTTGTGGGGCTGTGCACTTCCAAGAGTTGTGTGTTGATGTCCTGCTATGTGCCTGTTTTGGGGGAGGGGGGGGGGGGGGGCAGCCAGCGATAGCAAAGCCAGATTGGAGGATTTGTAGGGTATGGGGGAGGGTGGAGAGGGGGGAGAGGGGTGAGAGAGGGCTTAGGGGAGTCCTGTGGATTCCATTTAGGTTCCTCATTCGTACACAATCGCAATCCAGCCGGATTTACTATGGAGGGGGGAGAGAGCTGTTGTTAACTGGACGGGCTGGCAACGGTGGGAGAGGCCAAGGCCAAGGCTGCACCATCCATCTTAGCTCTGTTTGGTTTCATCAGCCATTTACTTCAGCCCTGGTAGTTTAGATATCTCTCCAACCAGGCCCCAAACCCCACGGGTGACTTATAGCTCTCTTACACCTCGACAAATGCAAACGCTTATTCCAGGCATGCGTGTCTCCCTGCGCGTGTGGGGTTTTAACGGTGTGTGAACTTCAACAGGGTCACGCCACGCAATCGTTTCAACGCTTCTATTTTAAACATTTCGACACATCCATCCTCCCAGTGGGATGTTCTCTGTTCTCCTTATTTCATTTTGAACATTTTGAACCAGCACAAGCCGTAGATTTTAAAGCCAACAGGACATTCCTTTGACTGTGGTACACAAGCTGTTGATTAAGTCATCCTGGGAATGTGTGAGACAAGACTGACTCCAAATCCAAAGTTCAAACACACGCTCCAAATATATACAGTGCCCTCCAAAAGTATTGGAACAGTGAGGCGAATTCCTTTATTTTTGCTGTAGACTGAAAACATTTGGGCTTGACATCAAATAATGAACGTGAGACCAGAGATCAACGTTTCAGCTTTTATTTCCAGGTATTTACATCAGGATCTGATGCACAACTAAGAAAATATCACATTTTGTTTGAATCCACCCATTTGTCATGTGAGCAAAAGTATTGGAACAGATATACTTAAAACATATTTAAGTGAATAAGACTTAATATTTAGTTGCAAATCCTTTGCTTTCAATAACTGCAGCAAGTCTGTGACCCATTGACGTCACCAAACTTTTGCATTCTTCCTTTTTGATGCTTTCCCAGGCTTTCACTGCAGCCTCTTTCAGTTGTTGTTTGTTTTGTGGGGTTCCTCCCTTCAGTCTCCTCTTAAGCAGGTAAAATGCATGCTCTATAGGGTTTAAGTCTGGAGATTGACTTGGCCAGTCTAATACCTTCCATTTCTTGCCCCTGATGAACTCCTTTGTTGTTTTGGCAGTGTGTTTTGGGTCGTTATCTTGCTGCATGATGAAGGCTCTGCCAATCAGTTTGGTTGCATCTTTCCTTAAATTGGCAGACAAAATGTTTCTGTAGACTTCCGAGTTCATTTTGCTGCTGCCATCATGTGTTACATCCTCAATGAAGATTAATGAGCCCGTCCTAGAAGAAGCCATGCAAGCCCAAGCCATGACATTACCTCCACCGTGTTTCACAGATGAGCTTGTGTGTTTGGGATCATGAGCAGTTCCTTTCTTTCTCCAAACTTTAGCCTTTCCATCACTTTGGTAAAAGTTAATCTTTGTCTCATCAGTCCATAAAACTTTGTCCCAGAATTTTTGAGGTTTATCTCTGTACTTTTTGGCAAATTCCAGCCTGGCCTTCCTATTCTTCTTGCTAATGAGTGGTTTGCATCTTCTGGTGTAGCCCTTGTACTTTTGTTCATGAAGTCTTCTGCGAACAGTAGATAGTGATACCTTCACTCCTGCCGTCTGGAGGTTGTTGCTGATCTCACTAACAGTTGTTTTAGGGTCTTTCTTTACAGCTCTCACAATGTTTCTGTCATCAACTGCTGATGTTTTCCTTGGTCTACCTGTTCGACGTCTGTTACTTAGTACACCAGTAGTTTTCTTCTTCTTCAGGACATTCCAAATGGTTGTACTGGCTATGGCCAATGTTTCTGCAATGGCTCTGATTGATTTTCCATCTTCTCTAAGACTCACAATTGCTTGTTTTTCACCCAAAGACAGCGCTCCGGTTTTCATGTTGTTTTCACCTCTGAATACAGTCTGCATAGACAAAACCTAACTTACCCAATCTGAACCTGAGTGTAGACATTCAGTGGTATTTATTGATTGAATAATGTATGTAATAGGACACACCTGGGCAACAAAACACACCTGTCAGTCATATGTTCCAATACTTTTGCTCACGTGACAAATGGGTGGGTTCGAACAAAAAGGTGATATTTTCTAATTTGTGCATCAGATCCTGATGTAAATACCTGGAAATAAAAGCTGAAACGTTGATCTCTGGTTTCACATTCATCGTTTGATGTCAAGCCCAAATGTTTTCAGTCTACAGCAAAAATAAAGGAATTGGCCTCACTGTTCCAATACTTTTGGAGGGCACTGTATATATAACACCCCATCCTCTCTAAATGAACACTCTACCAAAGCCCGACACAGCAAAAAGCATGAACTCTCCCAGTACCCAGAGGTAAACAGTGAGGGCTGTATAAGGAGATGGTGAAGCACACAGGGAAGTCTCCCGAGGAGACAGGTGAGGAAAGCCAGCTACTTACCCTGCCACCAAGCCGGGGCTTTAAGGTTCTGTTGCTGCTGCTGTCCTACCTCAGGCAGGGTCTGAACACAGCACACCGGACTAATCCACTCTTTAGCAGTAGCAGCCACCGTCAACCAAGTAAGTCTCAACGGTCAGGAGTCCCGAGACTAGAAAGGCTCTGACCCAGACTGGATGCAGAGGGAGAGTAACAATGCGTGTGTGAAGTTGTGGGAAAAATAAAAACAAAACGAACCACACTTGTGTATGTTCACACACAAGCTCCTCAATCCAGAATGTCAGCCTGGCGGCTCATCCGAAACGTGCTCCACCCCTCTCTCTCTCTCTCTCTCCCTCTCTCTCTCTCCCTCTCTCTCTGTGCCCCCTCCCTCTGTCCCTCTCTCTCTCTCTCTCTGTGCCCCCTCCCTCTCTCTGTCCCTACCTCTCTCTCTCCCTCTCCCTCTCTCTCTCTGTGCCCCCTCCCTCTCTCTGTCCCTACCTCTCTCTCTCCCTCTCCCTCTCCCTCTCCCTCTCTGTGCCCCCTCCCTCTCTCTGTCCCTCTCTCTCTCTCTCCCCCTACCTCTCTCTCAGTGCATCCCCCAGGCCCTTCTCTTGCCTGTTCCAGCACGTGAGCCCCTCTATCTGATCCTGTGTGAGTGTAGCAGACAGCTGGACTGAAAAGCCAAACCCCTCAAACACACACACACACACACAGAGGAGGGAAAACACAAGGAGAGCAGCATTGCAGCCAAGGGAACATTTGACGTTCTTATTATGGTCTGGACGGTTAGTGGTCTTTGGAAGGAGTCGAGAACATTCCCTCTACAGAGTCAAGGAAGACAAGCTGAGAACCGAACAGAGAGTTTGGTGATATCCAACTCTTTAATGTAATAACTTCTAATGCCTTTGACATAATGCAGGCAAGAAAGACTACAGAGGGGTTCCAGAGAGTGTCTGGGAAAAGGAAAAAGGCTTGTAGAGGTTTCCAGTGTCCGCACAGTAGAAACTGTGTGGATCTGACACGCTCTGTGAAAAATCATTCCATGGGAATGAGATGAAAAACTCAGTTTTCACTCTTTCTGCAGACGCTTCATCATGCTTTCCCAGTACAGTCCCGATCCCATCATCACTGCCAGACTATTTATGTCCACATTCATCAGTACAGTATTTGTAAAGTTAAAAGGCTAGCGTAGCTACGTTTCCCATAACAGTATCACTTTTCATGGTAAGAAAACCAACCAGTATTATATTCACATGCAAACACATACTTCACTTGGATGGAAATGTTCAGGTGGGTTGTAACTGATTTCTGGTAAGGACACACCAAGCAAGATCCTCTAAGCCAATGTGTCATCATAACAAGAACCTGCTGGATAAAAGGCACTGTGTTTGAGGACTGAACAAAGAAACGTAGCACTCCTTTCCTGTGCTGAACAAGCCCTGGGTGACATGACTGTGCAAAATGTGTTTGTGAAACACAATCATGTCAACAAATCGTTGATCGTCGACAATCTAAATAACAGTCGTCTCTAACCAAATCGAAAGGCTTTCTAAACAAAAACCCTCTATTTCCTATTTGATATTCAACATTGGCTGACTGAGATCAGAGGTGACATGTCTGATAAGCTGGCTGGGTGCTCCAGCCTAACAGGTTGACCCACCCCTGATGGGCATCTTAATGACAGCATGAAACACAATAACCGTGTGTGAAGCTTACACAGTACGGCTCTTACCTGGGCACTGTAAGGCAGTTACACAACAAAAGCCTGGGCGTTACTGCCTTTAGTTCCTCACTTGTAATTACGAGAGCAGACAAATCCACTGCCCTGCCACTGCCCTCGCTCATCGGCATTAACGATGCGATTTGTAAATCTCAGGCTAGCTGAGGGGTAGGCTATGAAGCGCTGGTCTGAATAACACAAAAACAGCAGGTTATAAACTGCTCACAGTCCAAATGTGGATGACTTTTCCTATTTTTAGAACGTGATTATTAAAAAAACACTTTTTTTCAAAGTATTGTTTCTTTTCCGGCCTGTTTGACACGTCTTGCCTCGCGCTGTTAGAGGCTTTATCGGCCCCTGCACACAGTGTTTCGGATGTGCCCCATTGAGTTTATTATCAGCCATGCCGTCTGCCCAAACTCTTTCACACTCACTCACATGTTTAAGATTCTGCGGCCCCAAACACACATCAACAGGGAGAATAGAAGAAAACATGATTGATGGACTAACGAAAAAAGTCCATCCAGGAGTAAAGGTTCCGGGGACTTGCAGTGGAAATGCAGCAAGAGGCTGCACAGAAAAACCTGAAAGGACAGAAGGACAAGGGTGGACGCACAGGGGTGTTGTTTACATTTCCTCTCCAGAGAGGAGAGTGTCTTGTTACCTCCGGTCTGAGAACACCATTAAAACTCCAACAACAAGGGGTGATGGTCTGGAAGAGGAAGTAAATGCCCAGGGCTACTAGACGTGCCTCATAAACGTGGCCACACCGCTGTTGATACACTTTGTGGAGGCCTCCACAACACATCAACACAGTTAAGTGGATGATGTGATTTTACGTGGTAGTGCGTCACACACGGTGCAGTTTGTGTTGGCTTCAAATAACATCTTATTTAATCAACTTGCTTTATAGCCCTGAAAGATTCAAGGTGCTTTTGACTTTGTGGTGCACCCTTGAAGCTACTGTCGCAAAGCTGGAGTCTAAACAGGATAAGAACAGCCATTTATTTCGCACAGTGAAAGGAGAGGAGAGGGGAGAACAGAGAAGCCTAGAACAGAGTAGAGTAAAGCAGATCACAGTAGAGTTTAGTAGACCCCTTATCAAGTACTCATCAATGATGCAAACCTATTTTTGGAGAAAAAAAATTGCCAACATTGTTTCAACCTTTTGAAGGATTTTTTTTCCAACCTTCAGAAACGTGTTTTTTCAAAGCTTTTTCAGATTCAGCCGACATTGGCAATATCTAAGAGATTTAGAGTGAAGTTCAATGAGAAAATTTTAATTAATGCGCCGAAACCTGGGCAAACAGATGTTTTTGTTTTGGACAAGTACATTTAGATGTTGGACAAATCAAGGACAATCCCAAAGGACACGTGGCCTAAAACCCTGCGACCCCTGATCAGTAAAAATTATTTCAGTCAAATTTAACTTCCAGGTGGCCATCCACAGCTCAAGCTTGGCTGACCATTTAAACAGAAGAGATTCAGAAGTGACGGTGAACGAGGCAAGGGCAGGTCTCTGGAGACAGTCCTCAAGAGAGTCAGGTGGCTGAGCGGTGAGGGAGTTGGGCTAGTAATCTGAAGGTTGCCAGTTCGATTCCCGGTCGGTGCACATGACGTTGTGTCCACTTCACCCTACTTGCCTCGGGGAGAATGTCCCTGTACTTACTGTAAGTCGCTCTGGATAAGAGCGTCTGCTAAATGACTAAATGTAAATGTAAGAGACATTCTGCTCATTTAACTTCCATGTAGATGAGGAACTGAATACTAAATATGACTCAGACCACAATGACAGACAAGAGCTAAATGTGGAGTAGATGTATAGATGACTGCCTGGCCTGGGTTAGTTATGATAAAAACCCTTTGAACAGACCACACATAATTAGGCAACAGTCATTCATCAGCCTTTCTCCATTTGCTTACCTGTTGTTGCTAGGCAGATCACAACCCCTTCAGATGTTAATGGTTCTTGAAGTCTGGTTCTCAGAATGTCCTCTACAGTACAACGATGTAATACCGTATCCAAGCTGACATGGAAAAACAAAAACAAAGCTTATATTATGTCTCGTGCAACATCAGTTTTCTTGCTGCCAATACTAGGCTAAACCAATCTCAAGCTTTGGGGGGATAAATATAGGCGGGACCAAATGTCAACTTGTTTTTTCCCTTAGCCTAATGGTTCAATCAGCATTGTTGCATTATGCACCTCCCTAAGTAATGAAAGGCTTACCAGGAAACATCGAATGCTTGTCATTCGTGCCTTTCTTAATTTCAAACATGTGCCTCTTTTTTGTACTGTCAAAAGAATGCAAAACTTGATCCAAATGAAGGGGAGATGCAGCAAACAAATAGGGCACATGTTCACAGTTCTCCCAGAGGAACTTTTTAATAATAAAGAGTGAACTGAAACAAGATGAAGCTAGACTTCCTGGGAGACAATAGGCACCACACAGTTTCTCTAACATTCATTTTGTTCCAAGGGACCATGGCATGGCAGGCCAAAATGATTAATGAGTTTTGGCACTGTCGCCAACATACTTTCTTTCTTTTTTTTTACGATAAATAAATTGCTACTGTTAATCTAAAGGCAAATGATTTGCAGTTAACAAGCCTGTAAAAAAAGTATCCTTATACAAGAACTTCATTGCCGAAAATATTGCTACTCAACACCAGGCTACTTGAGCCAGTGAAACATTCCAGTTTTACATGGGCATTTAGATATTTCTAATACTTTATGCATTCTGGCAGTGGAAAGCCAGCCAACCGTGGAATGTAATATACTTTCCAGGGTTTGAAAGACAATAATTGATGGGGTACAAGACTGAGCCAGTCTGGAACACAAATTTCAAGATTATCTGGACCTTTAAAACGCTCTTTTCTAACATAGTTGGATAGTTGGCTCCATTAACCTGGCCATGAGGGGATTCTGGTTTCTAAACCAAAAGACGTCTGGCTAGCCTTTGAGCTATCGTCTTAGCATCCCCAGGGTGATCCCCAACGTGACCCTGGTGACACTGCCCCAGACACATCAACCTTAAGCCACCATCAGTAGTTTGAGCAGCGACTGCATGGCCCTTTCACTGGAATGATGAATATGCATTTGTTTTAGAAGGCAGTTCACTAGGCTGGGTCAACTGAATTAATGTGGCAACATCTCTTCCATTTGGCTTCTCAACTTTCTCCTTAACAGTACGAAGTAGCGTTCACACACTGCACTTACACACACAGAACCTGTGACGTCCCCATACAAAAGTGGTAATTACGGCCCGTGGCCTAGGGCGTTGATTTTAGGAAACAACTTGTTCCATGCAGCCAAATTGATGGCACTGTTTTTGTTTTTGAGGATTGCAGAATCCAACCGAGTGAGAACAACAGATTCATAAAACATGTGAGTACAGCACATAAAAACAAGCATTCCTCCCACAACAGCGACCTAACTAGTCTGTACATTGTTGCAGTAGTCTGTATGTCTTTACAGGGAATTTTCACATGGCAAACAGTTCCAGTGAGGAAACAGGCCCAAGTCTCCCACCAACATGCAATGGAAAATTACCGTTCTCAAGTCCTGGGCTGTGACTGGCACACAGATAAGGCCGTCCGATGTGCTTGCACTGGGTGACAATACAAATCAGCGGTTAAGAATGTGAGCAGGTTTTCCACCCCGGGGAACAATTTGCAAGGGAGCCAATAGGGAGAGCAGTGTGCATGGGTGAGCGCCTGCCTCTAATCCACACAGAGCAGGCCCACAATTAAGCCCTCAAAGAATGGGCTCATTCTTGAGTATTTGTGTGCATTGCCAGCAGCACTGGCCCGGTTCAGGGCCGGTACAGAGCACACAGCACACAGGCCCGATCGACAGCAGCACCTCTACCTGACCCATCCGTCGAACTGTCAACAGCCCTTGAGCACTCTGAAGAAGCAAGGGCCTTAGAACCAGATCCAGCATATTCCCGTGTTAAGATCCGAGCCTAACACACGCCACATCCACATAATCGTCAACGACTGATGTTGTATGATGATTACATCAGCCTTGGTGATTACAGCTGCACTTCATGAGTCCAGGCTGATATTTAGCGTGCTTGAGAATGGGAAACTATGAGAGTGGGATGTTGGGAGAGCGTGGGAGCTGAACCGCAGCCGCTGTAGCGACTGGGTCGGACATGACAGACAGACACAAATGAATAAGTGTGTCTGTGAAAAAGAAAATCAGCAGGGGGAGTAGGTCTCATTACAGGCCTGGCTGTTTCCTACACAGTGTTTATGGCTGAGATGACGACGTTCCTGGAGCCCGCCCGGTCAGAAGCTTGGTAACAAACCCAATAATTAGACACTGATTTATATCTGACCATCCAGGTGAAGTTTGTACCTGAGTGGACAATTACATATTTGCGTCTGGAATACACAGAGTTAAGGAATTAATCTCATCTGACCTTTAACCCTTAAAGTGCTTGTTAATTTACCTTCAGGTCTGCACAGGGTCAAGCAAATAATCTCAGTTGACCTATCTGAACTTTGACCCTTAAACTGCTTGTTAATTTACCTTCAGGCCTGCAGTTAAATACATCCTTGCTGTCTATTGTTGTCTGAACGATTACATAGCTTTTGCATTTTTCATCACAGTAAGTGTGCTATCGGAAGATTTCGCGAGGAATTTATAAATTAGACCAAGATCAAAAGGTCTCAGATACTGTGACGTTAATTTGTCAACTGACAAACACCTCCCTTAATAACATCAACTTCATTCTCTCTCGCTTTCATATCCTCACAGTTCTGTCAACACGACTCAATAAGTGTCCATCCAGACTCGTGACCATCCGGTAGCTCAGTCTCTCCACTCTGCTCTGGTTTCAGCTTCAGCATAAGACTGTCAGCACGACTTTAACTGCCATTCCCGTGTGCCCACTGTCTCCTGCCCTGCTTGGTCCTCAAGCCCAAAGAGTGTGTCATGCTAACTACCACTGCACCATGTCTAATGAATACGGCTCAAAACATATTCCTCCTCAAATACAGAACTGCCCCCTGGCCATCCTTCGGGAAGCAGACTAAGCACTTCTGTATGGTAAAAACGGTTGAGGTCAAATGTAAAACTTCAGGAGTTCACGGCCAGACACAACATGAAGCCAATCTAAGGCTACAGGGTGGCTGATCTCGAGTCACACACACCTTGGGCTGAGACAGACCAGATTGTTGCCGTATCAAATGTTTGTGCTGGGCTATTAGCTTACATTGGAGTGCCGGGATTAACTGACCCCACTGATGGTGAAGCAGCCTATTGCAGGGTTAGGGGATCGTCCGGGCAACAACCGCTGATTTAACAGAACAGCTGGGGGAGTTAACGTGCAGTTAGTGGGATCTGGAACAGAGAGTGGGCCTAAAACACACACACACATCTCTGTTTCACTTTGTGAAGGTGCCGTTTTAGTTAGACAGTGTAGCCTACCACCTGAGACACATTCTTTGGGTTATTTAGGGGAAAGGGGAGGGTAGCACACGCCTTATTCATTGGTAATAAAATCGGGTTATGCACAACATATCTTCTCCGGGTCATTAAAAATCTTCATACTTGACTGAATCCCTAATAAACAGTCTAGACAGTAATATACCGTTTATGGCCTTGACTACACTAACAAAAATGATACTAAAGACAAATTCATAATGACATCAAAAAAGTTTAAATTAATGACCTATGATCTACGAGCTTAACGGCGCTGAACAAGTCTGGATTTAGGTTTCTTGTTTACTGTTGCGTTTAACCCCAAGTACCTCAAGTTGTACAAACTGTCCCACCTGTATCCAAATGGAAATGTTGTCACAGAACCGAAAGCTGGGTTGCACAACATCTGTAACTGCAGGGGAAATCTTGGAATGACATTAACAAAATATGCATTTCCAGCAGCCGTCTAGCGCCCTAGAGGCATAACATGCCGCCTGTCACTCACTCAATGGAATGCCAATGTAATTTCACACTTGGTACTACGCAGTGTCTAACCGAATATTTCATTATTCCAAGTGCACCAATCTTGCTATGCGGTTAAAAATATGGCGCTTTAATGGCTAAAAACAACACATTTTGAAGTGGAACAGAACTTAATCCAGTATGCCCTCCTTAATTTATGAAAGATAACCCCTCTAGTTTATCCCTAGGATACTTTCACAGTATGTATTTTCTCATTTCCGTTCTCGACTCTTGCCTGAGGTAAAAAATAAATGGTTTTTACCCTTCACGGGACTGTTGGTGGAAAAACTAGCTAGCTAGCTAGCTGGTATTTTTCCAGCTTGGCCACTAACGGGTTGGTTTAACAACACTAATGTAGCGCCAGAAGGTTGTAAAAGTGATTTTGAAATGTTAAATCACACTCATATACTCACAATGACACCTCAACAAAGTACTGCTCTGAACATTAAAAAGAAGCATGCGCTGATTACATGAAGAGAGAATTCGAAACATGGTGTAATATCAGACTGCGTACTGTAATACTGTATGCTAACTGGGCCGCTACTACTAGCTGAATTGCTAGCTAGCTAGAACGCCATCTGTCGGAGAGAGCTAAATCCAGGGCTAGTAGCTAGCTATGAATGTTGGTTAAGTAAAACAATTCTTACTTTTCACACCATTAAACTAAATTGAAGCACCCGAAAGTAGGTGGCCAATAGGATAACCAATGACGTGACTAGCTAGTAATGAATGGCTATGAATGGCTAGTAAACGATTTAGATAAATTACTCACATCGTCATCTACAAACTATCACCCGCCAGTCATGGAGGTCAGTTTGGCTACACGTGCATGTGACTAGTTTCAAGACTGATGGTTGGTTCTTAGGCTTAGCACCTTTCTGAGAATTGTCTACTGCTTTACACAAACACTGTTTTATTCACATTTGTACACGTTTCAAATATCATCTGCCATTAAGCATAATATGCAAGGATACCACTTCAAAGGCATTCCTTTTTATCCGTAAGGAGACAACTTCTAGCTACCCCTGACCTCATCTATCTCCTGTCTCCAGTTAAAAAGCACACCATTTGGGGAAATGCCACATTTGCACATAAATGCCGGGATTTCCTTAGAGGGCGCCAGGCCTTTGGAGTCCTACCTAGGCCTCTGGGATTTTGGAACTCTTTTATCTGTCCGATCTCCCTTCTAACCGCCCTCCACTGTGCCTGTAAGTCCATGGATGTGCCAGATGCTCTGTCTCAAAAAACAGGGCCTGTTTTCAAAGGTTGAGGGACAAGCTGAACTCACAGAGGTAATTAGGATCGTTACATAGCATCTGTTTGTTTATTGATTGGACCCACATCCCTGTCCACAGTGTAATTTACATTAAAAGCATAGTCCAAAATGTATTCATTCTTAAAAGCACTCTGCTCATTTATTTACTTTGTTTCTGGGCAAAAGCCAAAGTTAACATTTGGCACAGATTTGTGTAATTTAATTTCCGTACAACAACCAGGCAGCTAAAACACATATTTTTTAAACAAAAGAGTCATGTACTAAATTCGCTATTAGACTACTTACTGCTTAGTTAATCTTGGTTCCATATTAGTTAATAGTATTAAATTCAGTGTTAATGTAGAACTACCTATTACTTCCTGCATAGCTACTCATTAACAACGGACCATTATTCTAAAGTGTTACCGCATATTCTGACACACAACCAACATTCTGTTACCATCCTAATCACATCTAAACCCAGAGCAGGTACCAGATGCTGATGCAGGATGAGGTGCCTGTCTGCTGTCTAAAGGGCCACACTGTTCTCCATCTGCTCAGGATCCAGGTATGTGTAGGGAACCTCCAGACTGGAGTTCCTGGCCTTGACAGACTCACTGAAGGTCTTCAGCTCTGCTTGGAATCCCTTTATCAGCCTGCATGGGGCGTCCTCACTGAAGTGCTCATGTGGGTATTCACCAAGAGGGACCTGGTCAGGACGTGAAGAATATGCCAGTTATGGGTAATCATCTGTCTCACAAGACCGGTGTCAGTTCACCTGACAGGGACTGGTGGAGTCTTTGTTGAACTTACAAAGTCAGTGGACTCCGTGCTGAGAAGAGAAACGGTGCCCACGCCAAGCGCCGTGCAGTTGACGTCTGCCAAGGTCTGCAGCATGGTACTCTCAGAACTCTGCCCCTTAGTGGTGGGAGGAGGCAGTTGCAGGGAGATCGGGGAGTTGAGCGGCCAACCGCCATAGTCGAACTTCAAAGAGGGGAAACATCTCGTTTTTTATCACCAGGCTGATGTTAAAACACTACAGAGGAACTGACTGGTAGTGACAGTTTGGAATTGCTTTCAATCTTCAGTTCAAACTTCACTTAGAGTTTTACATAGAATCCTACCTGTCCAGTGTTGACAGCAGAGTGCTGGGCGGAGCCTGTGAAGATCACCATGGTGACAAACTTGACGAGTTCCGCCACAGTCTTGAAAGATTCAGGGATTCCTGAAAACGGAGGAGACATGAGAAGAAAGGCCAAAAACAAAACTTAAAATAAAACTTAATTGAATGTTATAGGCCTGAAGGAGACATATTTTCAACACAAAAACATTATAAAGTATATGTGACAACGACAATGATTCATTGCTATGATTAATGTGAGTGACGCGTAAATAAGCAAAGGTTGCAACATAACACTGTGTTCAAGACAATAATAATATATTAATATACATTAAAGGCAGGGATGGCAATGATGTTGACATGCACTTTGTCATAATTGCTTAAATAAACATCTGATAGCAACCAATAAATCCAAAGATTTTATAATAAAATAAAATAAATCTGATATCTGAGGGTATCACATGATTGAAATAAACGCAACCAATCATCAGTTTTTATCAAACTTAATGATTGGATGACATTTGCACCAAACTCAATGATTGTACTTGTCTGTCTACCTACCTACCTCCCGACAGTATACAGGCAGCGCGTTCATGTGTTTTGCGGGAGTGGCTTTGTAGGGAAGTGGTGGGATATTTTGGTTTGAATCCTTTCAAACTCTTGCCAAAATTCACAAAACCTGGGTTGCCTCTTGCCTAGGTTCACTAAACTTACCTACCCTGCCTTTAACTATGGTGCTCTGAACTGTGTTACCTGAGCTGTCCCTGGACAGGAATCCATGGAGGAAGATGTCCTTGATCCAGTTCTGCAGCTCAGAGTCCTTCTTGACCTCCAAGTCTGACTTGTAGTAGTGACCGATCACTCCCTGGACAAACCTTTGAACAAGCACAAAACACATGAAGCCAAGGTCACACAATGTACTTTAAGTGGTTCAGAAACACCTTTCATCTGATGTTTGTAAACGTTAACAGTTGTTCCTGTGGATCACATCCCACAGCAACATACACACCTGTGGATCACATTCCACAGCAACATACACACCTGTGGATCACATTCCACAGCAACATACACACCTGTGGATCACATTCCACAGCAACATACACACCTGTGGATCACATCCCACAGTCTGAGCCCGTCGTCTCTGTAGTAGAAGTTCGGGATGGATTCCAGACCTCGTGCAGCGATGTCCTCCGGCAGACAGAGGGAGCTGTAGGTCAGAGAGGACAGCTCTCTCTGCAGGATAGTGAACATTCCCTCTCCACCTGATGCTGAATACTAGACAGAAAATTTGAAGAAATTGATTTTGTTTCATACAAACCCAACCTTTTTTTTCCACATAATTGGAAAATGTCAAAGTTTGTTGCATTGTGTATAGTAAAAGTACAATGTTCTTGCCTGAGTGAAAACTCCGTCTTTTGATATCAGCTTAGCTCTGGCCATGGTGTTGATCTGAAGGGTGTAGCGGGTATGGGGAACGAGTAGCTGAAAAACAGGACAAATCATTAAAAAAGTATTCAAATCTGTTGGAGATTAATGGTGTTCACATTCTGCCTTTTGATATAGCAAACAATGCCTTACAAAGCAACCTGGTATTGTTAGTAACTTTTCATGTAACAATTATCACAACATGGAGGCCATTTCCTCCAACCTGCTGACCTTGTAGAGGGGGTGCACCATGGGAAAGTTGCGCAGCAAGGCCACAGCGAACACCTCGCTGAGGAGGTGGGTACGCAGCAGGTGGACGTTCAGCTCGTGGTCATTAAAGTTTGCGCTCCTCACGAAGATCTTGGCCAACAGCCAGTCGTACTCTGAGTCAGTGGGGAAGAAGACGGGGTTGTCCTCTCCTGGCTTCTGCTTCAACTGTGGAGAGGAGAGACAAGAGGTCAGGCAAAAACTGTGGAGAGGAGAGACAAGAGGTCAGACACAAACTGTGGAGAGGAGAGACAAGAGGTCAGGCACAAACTGTGGAGAGGAGAGACAAGAGGTCAGGCACAAACTGTGGAGAGGAGAGACAAGAGGTCAGACACAAACTGTGGAGAGGAAAGACAAGAGGTCAGACACAAACTGTGGAGAGGAGAGACAAGAGGTCAGACACAAACTGTGGAGAGGAGAGACGAGGTCAGGCACAAACTGTGGAGAGGAGAGACAAGAGGTCAGACACAAACTGTGGAGAGGAGAGACAAGAGGTCAGGCACAAACTGTGGAGAGGAGAGACAAGAGGTCAGGCACAAAGAAACATATAGTCTCTGTTTTTTTTTAAAGTAAAACATATATTATTCACACAGACGGTAAAAAAAACATAGTTCCCAACCTGATGGGAGTATCAAAATTGTTTCATCTGACGCCTGGAACTTCATTTGTTATCAGATTACCTGGATGGCGATGGGTATCAGTTTGTGGTCTGGGGTCTTTTGGAGCAGAACGAGAGGAGCCGTAAGGTACTGCTGTTTCCCGTTGATCACGTTAGCGGTCACTCCATCCAGCTGTTTGTAGTCCACCAGGTAGATGTTCCCCTTCTGTTGGAGAGAGGGGACAACTTGCTGAATGAATGGAATCTCAACAACATCTTAGGGGGACTTGGTTGGAGTTTCTCAGTCTAAAGGATATGTTGTGTTGCATAACCTTCAGGTTGGAAGTACAGTACCTTGATTTGGTCAGTTAGGCTTCTCGCGCCATGCAGGGAAGCCCTGACCATGTCGTTGGTGACGGGGAAATTCTCCGGCAGCTTGGAGCACCGTTGGATGATCATGGGGTTGATTCCGTTCAGGAACTGGTAGCCAAAAAACTTGTCTTCCCTCCAGTGTTGCTGGACGTAGTCTGATGGGTACAGAATATGAAATTGAAATACTATTTAATTGTTTTCGTGTTTTTATGTAAGAATATCAGTGACTCAGGCGTGTGATTGTTCTGTACATGTAAGTCGTTCCATGTTGGTGGAAGAAAACTAAAAGCTACTTGACACTGTTGTCAGTTACTGTGGTCATCTTGCTCACATGTTGTGAAAATTAAGCAGACGTCTTTGATTTACTAAGTAAAAAAAAAAGAAAGATACTTTTTCCCCTTTATTTAATGATAGGACAGTTGGAGAGAGACAGAAAAGCAGAGAGAGAGAGAGAGAGAGAGAGAGAGAGAGAGAGAGAGAAGAGGGAAAACATGCAGGAAATGACCTCGGTCGGATTTGAAAGCAGGAAGTCTCTTACCCAGGGAGCTACAGAGTGAGCCTCACCTGATAGGTGTGTGCTTCGAAAGCTGAAAGCATTGCGCATGTCATCGATGCTCTTCCACGGTTCCTTCAGGTTTATCAGACCCTCGAGCCACAGCTTCTTCAGTCTGCATTATTGCACCAACACACATTTTCAAGCTCATATTTAATAACAGAAATCCATTTAGGTTTAGTGAGGAATTATGTAAAACTTTGACTCAAGTAGTTGAAGAAGAAGTTTGAGAAAAAAACACAAAACAAACCACACACATATAGTGAAACTTACTCTTCGGCAGCGGTTAAGCGGAACTCTATTTCCTTGGTGTAGGAGAATTGGACCTCTAGGGGCAGAGACGAGGGACCCTCAGATTTCATGCAGTCAGGTAAACCTTGTTTATAGGAATCCCATCTGAAGATAAGCACAGATAGAAATGTTACGACATGCTATGACATCAGTCATGTTCAATTCATGTATGTGTGTATGCAGAGTGAACAACCCCTCAGGGCCAACCTCTAACCTGATGACCTCACCTGTAGTCCCTGACCCCTGACCCCTATGACCTCACCTGTAGTCCATGACCCCTGACCCCTATGACCTCACCTGTAGTCTATGACCCCTGACCCTGATGACCTCACCTGTAGTCCATGACCCCTGACCCCTATGACCTCACCTGTAGTCCTGGGCTCTTTCCTTGAGCTCCTTCTTCCTACAGGACTTGACCAGAGGATTGATGTCATCAAATACTCTTTTAGCTGTACAAAGAAGAAAATATTTGAGTTAACCTCCAGTTCCTCCAGTCATGTCTGTAATGTGTGTGGAGTGTGTAACCGTCTGACCTTTGCCCTCTCTGAAGTAGTGGACCTTGTTGTCTGAGATCCACCTGTAAATGGGGAAATGTGCCGTGTCATTCTCTGGAGTCTCACTTCTTACTGTGACTTTGGCACAGAACCAGTTGTCTGAAAGTGTTAGAGGCAGAGGTTTCTTGTCCAGTTCCACCACCAGCAGGTCACCCAGGGAGGTGGGGCATTCAATAGGGAATGTATACTGGGAAAGAAGAGAAAGGGAAAGAGAAAATTAGTAAAAAAAGAAAAGAATGACAACTTTCAAACAAAGAATGACTCCACATACTGGAAAAGCTAGTTAGTTAGTTAGTTTATCATCAGGTCAGATACACGGGTATCCATATGCATACACAGAACAAGGCCATTGTTACCTGCAAGATGACTACGATAATAAACAGAAGAAAAAAGCAGACATTAAGTTCCTATATTTAAATAATAATGTAATAATATTTTAAGTATACTAAGGTTGATAATGATATAGGTCACAAATAAGACATGAGTCATCACCTATAACCTACACAACTGTTGTACTCCTGTTAGCACAGTTACACACAGTTACACACACACAATTTCATCCCTAATCAGACAGAACCAGGTCACAATCCTAATTTTAAAATCCAGTTTAGTTGGATTCCATATCAGATGGGTGGAGTTTTATAATTGAGCAAAAACTACCACAAGAAAAATGATGAAAGTGCGACTTCTATCCAGGTCGGACCCTCACTTTACCTCTTGTCTTGTTCTAAATCCAATCCAAGGACTGGCCCTCAGACGCTCGCTCTCTCCATCTGTCCCTACCAGCTTGATGTAAATAGGATTGAATGTGCCAGAGAACCCCAAGTCACCCGTAAACACGGTCACCCAGTACGCCATGGTCCTTCTGTAAACAATAGAGGAGTAGAAAAATATTCAATTATTAGAATTATCATTGATACAGGTTAATTTAATTTGTGGAATATTCCAATCACCCGTACCCATTGTTGATCTGAAGATGTTTAGTTCGTTTGGCTCCTATGACCCCTATGACCACACCTGTAGTCCCTGACCCCTGACCCCTATGACCTCACCTGTAGTCCCTGACCCCTATGACCTCACCTGTAGTCCCTGACCCCTGACCCCTATGACCTCACCTGTAGTCCCTGACCCCTATGACCACACCTGTAGTCCCTGACCCCTGACCCCTATGACCTCACCTGTAGTCCCTGACCCCTATGACCTCACCTGTAGTCCCTGACCCCTATGACCTCACCTGTAGTCCCTGACCCCTGACCCCTATGACCTCACCTGTAGTCCCTGACCCCTGACCCCTATGACCTCACCTGTAGTCCCTGACCCCTGACCCCTATGACCTCACCTGTAGTCCATGACCCCTGACCCCTATGACCTCACCTGTAGTCCCTGACCCCTGACCCCTATGACCTCACCTGTCATCCTGGGCTCCTTACCTGAACATCTGGGTGCTGGACACGACCAGAGGATTGATGTCATCAAACGCTCTTTTAGCTGTACAAAGAAGAAAACATGATTTTCCTTTATTTTCTTAGACATTTATTTATACCCATACCAGAGTGGGACTATCCACCATCCACTATATAATAATAAATGACGATGCAGTGCTATCAGCTAGTGATGGCTGTTAACAACATTAGATGTATTAGTGTTAACTTATACTCTATTGTGCACAGTGTCATTGCTGCACCTGGTATAATCTCTTCCAGTGGCTCCGATTTATGTTTTCCGCCATGGTTGGTCACGAGCGCACGCACTTTAATAAAGAAAAAGGACATGGAGCAGGGGACTGACAGCAACATAACCAATCACTCCATGACAGACGCTCCACTTAGCACCAACTGCAATAATTGCAATAAGTTTAATTTGAAATGAATGTAGCCTACTGGCAGACTGGGTCACGGAGGTTCTCCGTAGGTGTTCGAGCCCCGGAGCACCCATGGTATCGGCGCCTATGGTCTCTGCATTGGACCATGGCACCACCGTCACAGCTGTCTCCATCTCTTTCTCAGTCTCCTCATTCCCAGCGTCACCTATTGACTTACCAACTTGATTTAAAATGCAAACCAGAAAAATTAAGACAAATGCATTTGATCCACATAGCACCTTTTTAAAAATATATATAAGGCCAATAAAACCCACATTGAGCATAGATATTTATAAGTGTTTATTAATGTTTCTTAATTAAATTAAGAATAGGCTATATATAAATGCAGGGAGCTTTGAGTGCTCGATATTTCTTTTCTCAGTTTTTTTCTGCTTTTCGCTTCCTCTCCATTACGTTGGAGAAGAAACAAACACGTAATAAACTTTCAAAACTCTGTAGGCTGTTGTTTAGCTCGGACTTACTCGACTCACTACCGCTCCAACTCTAAACCCAGAAGACCAGGATGTATTGACCAATCACGGTCTGTAAAACCGATGCACAAATGTACTGTTCACCAAACTTACTCCAGTAAAACGATTGTATAGTATCCTATTTAATACTGAGCTCAAAGTGAACACGGCCGATTAAACTATTATAAAGGTTTATACATAGCAAATTGTATATATATAGTGTCTTTTTTTGCATCGCATTTTTCTTTGACTGGTCATTCGGGAAATTTCCTGACTCTCCAGACGGCCAGTCTGACCCTGCCTCATTCATATTCTTACTGGACTGGAACCTCTAGTCATGTTTATAATGTGTGTTTAGAGTGTGTGTGCGTAGCGAGCTGACCTTTCCCATCTCTGAAGTAGTGGACTTTTTTGTCTGAGATCCACCTGTAGCAGGGGAAATGTGCCGTGTCCTCCTCTGGGGTCACCACGGTGACTTTGGCACAGAACCAGTCATCAGTAACGACCTGATCTTGCCTGTCCAGTTCCACCACCACCAGTTCACCCAGGGAGGTGGGGCATTCAATAGTGAATGTACAAGACTGAAGAGTGAAGAGAGAGAGAGAGAGACAGAGAGAGAGAAAGAGAGAGAGAGAGACAGAGAGAGAGAGAGAGAGAGAGAGAGAGAGAGAGAGAGAGAGAGAGAGAGAGAGAGAGAGAGAGAGAGAGAGAGAGAGAGAGAGAGAGAGAGTGAGAGAGAGAGAGAGAGAGAGAGAGAGAGAGAGAGACAGAGAGAGAGAGAGAGAGAGAGAGAGAGAGAGAGAGAGAGAGAGAGAGAGAGAGAGAGAGAGAGAGAGAGAGAGAGAGATAACGTGGGAAAGAGTGGGGAATGAGAAAATCTTTGTCAAAATGTTATATGTTATATAATATATATAATATACACATATACATACGGGACCATTTTAACAGGTACAACTCTCCAGGTCGAGCCCTTGCCTTACCTTTCCTGTTTGGAGTCCTTCACTCAGAATCAACTCCCAACGACTCTCTCCCTTCATCCCCACCAGCTTGATGTAGACATGGTCCGATGTTCCAGAATCCAGCAGTTTGCCACTAAACACGGTCACCGAGTACGAAAACATTGTCTTTCTGGAAAACAATTGTTGATTGATGAAAGTTACTGTAATCTCCTTGAAATTAACAGCCTATTGGATGGAATGAACTGTCGAAAATGTCAGTAAGTTCTTTAATTAATAGACTGGATACAACTCCTTTGACCGTTTCCATGAATCTGACATTATTTAAATAATTTGCTAATGACATTAAATAAAAGAATGTTTGTCTTCCTCTAAGAAGTATTACAGTAAAGAAAGTCTGTTTGGAAATAAGTATTGGAATATTCCAATGACCCGTACCTGTTGTAGATGTGAAGACGTTCAGTTGGGTTGACTCCTGTGAAACACCTGTTGTAGATGTGAAGACGTTCAGTTGGGTTGACTCCTGTCAAACACCTGTTGTAGATGTGAAGACGTTCAGTTGGGTTGACTCCTGTGAAACTCCTATTTCACTACTGTCCCTTTTATATGTGAGCAAAGGTGTGACACCTTCAGATTCCATGGAAATGAAGGGGGGAGTTAACGTGTAGAGGGCACCAAATGTGCTGGCACTGGCACTGGCCCTGAACAGTTGTTTCTCAAGAATTGAAAACAATTCCATACTATTACAAGGATCATGTTGCAAGCTAAATAACGTATTCAGACTAAATGAGGGCAACAACTGATAGAATCTTGATAGAACTGATGGAAGTTTCAGACTCTTGTGTGTCCAAATGACTGTAAGGCTTATTGTCATCCTGGCCCCACATATAAAAATACAGTGGGGCAAAAAAGGTATTTAGTCAGCCACCAATTGTGCAAGTTCTCCCTCTTAAAAAAATGAGAGGCCTGTAATTTTCATCATAGGTACACTTCAACTATGAGAGACAAAATGAGGAAAACAAATCCAGAAAATCACATGTCTGATTTTTAAAGAATTTATTTGTAAATTATGGTGGGAAATAAGTATTTGGTCACCAACAAAAAAGCAAGATTTCTGGCTCTCACAGACTTGTAACTTCTTCTTTAAGAGGCTCCAAACAAAATCTTGAACTTGATCTTCTCTCCCGGCCCGTCCCTACTACTGTAAAAATAAAATGCCCCTACCCCCCGTTTTCTGACCCTTTCCTCGGAAGAGGGGTGTGTTGTTCGAATTACATTAGATACTGTAAATTTTTCCCTATTCTTCCATGGCCTCCAGGTCTCCCTCTCCCTACCACTCTTCCTCAACGGGCTCCCCCTCTCTTCCTCACTCCCCCTCTCCCTCTTCCTGCAACATTGCCTTTCATTTTGATGAGGTTAGGTACACTGACCTGTTGCCTTTTCATAGTGCTTACACCTGATTGGTATGTTTACAGTTTAGCACTTTAGTGCTCGTACACCTGAAGCCCGTGTTTGATCCATTCGTTCACATGTGTAGCATTTTACAAGGGAGTGTCTAAAAAAGGCAATTACAGTAAGTGATATAATCTCATTTTTGTGTTTTATGTAGAAAAAGTGTGTTTAGTGATTTGCGAAACACTATGTATAGTATTTTTAGAGAGATCCATTCAGCCAACCATTCATTTTCGTTTAAAAAATGAAAAGAAGCTAAAAATGCCATATACGTAATTTCAACACAAAATAACGACACAAGTGATTCAAAGAGTCTAGTCTTCATCCTCACTTTCGATGACAAATCTTTTCAGCATCATCTGGATAGTAAAATTCAGCAGCTGACTTGTCGATATCGCTCATTTTGAAGATGACGTCAGAGGGCAATAAGAATACTTATCAGACCAACCTGATCAGACCGCGGTCAATACGCGGCTGGCATGACTACCCATTAGCCAATCAGAAAGCTCGCACCATCGTTGCCATATAATAATGTCCTGTTGCAAATGAAGCCTTTACTGCAGCAATTATGTTTCTGTCTTCTTTTTTTCAACACAGTAACCGTACATTCTATAAAGCTACTCTGAGATGGGTCATTCATTTTTTGTTTTGAATTTACAATGCAGCAAAAGAAACAAAATGCATGCATTTACAAAACCCAACGAAACAAAAATGTTGAGGCTTCAAAAGAAACTGCATTGCAAACACAATATGTAATCCATATACTGTGAGACCTGACACATACCTGCATAAATGAATGCCGTTTCTGTAATTCCATGTGATGTTAGTGTTTTTTATGACATTGTGCTATGATTGACTAAATGTTCCTGTGAAAAGAGAAGGTGTGTTAGTGCTTGGTAGACATGGTGTCATGTTTAGTGTATTTTTGTGTTATGACAATTAGTGTTTGAGTTTAGTTTACAATGTGTGATTTTGAGCATGAAATTAACAGTTTTACCAATTGTGTGTGGTAGGTGTGTTGGTGCGTTAAGAGTTTAGAAAACTTGTTTAAGGTATTGAAAAAACTGTCATAGCGATTGTAAAAAACTGGTAAGTGGGAGAACTTGCACAATTAGTGGCTGACTAAATACCTTTTTGCCCCACTGTATTTTTATATGTGGGGGCAGGATGACAATAAGCCTTACAGTCATTTGCACACACAAGAGTCTGAAACTTCCATCAGTTCTATCAAGATTCTATCAGTTGTTGCCTTATTTAGTCTGAATACGTTCTGTAGCTTGCAACATGCTTCCTTCGAATAGTATGGAATTTTTTTCAATTCTTGAGAAATGACTGTTCAGGGCCAGTGCCAGTGCCAGCACATTTGGTGCCCTCCATACGTTAACTCCCCCCTTCATTTCCATGGAATCTGGAGGTGTCACACCTTTGCCAACATAAAAGGGGCAGTAGTGAAATAGGAGTTTCACAGGAGCCAAATCAACTGAACGTCTTCACATCTACAACAGGTGTTTGACAGGAGCCAACCCAACTGAATGTCTACAAAAGGTACAGGTGATTGGAATATTCCAATACTTATTTCCAAATAGGAAGACAAACATTATTTTATTTAATGTCATTAGCAAATTATTTAAATAATGTCAGATTCATGGAAACGGTCAAATGAGTTGTATCTAGTCTTTTAATAAAAAAAACTTACTGACATTTTCGACGGTTCATTCCATCCAATAGACACTGTTCATTTCAAGGAGATTAACTTGCACCCATCACAATTCAAATTATACCCGCTGCACTAGAAGCACTGGACGTCCCAAATAAATCATTAAATGCTAAAACAAGGGATTTGAATTTGGTTTTTCAGCTATCCCTAGATTCTGTTGCCCCACTCAAACCAAGGAAAAGAAAATACAAGAAAATGGCTGCATGGTATTCAGAGGAAAGCCGCACTCTCAAGAGGTCCACTAGAAAATTAGAGCATAAGTGGCGTACCACTAAGTTGGAGGTTTTCTACCTGGCCTGGAAGGCCAGCCAAATGGAGTACAAGCAAGTCTTCATCAGGTCCAGATCAGAATATTTCTCTAAATTGATTAGTAAGAACAAACACAACACAAAGTTCCTATTTGAAACTGTTGCAAAACTCGCTAAGAAAAGTACACTCTGTGTTAGTTCAGATCTCTCTGTCTCCCAAAGATTTCTTTGATTTCTTTGACCAAAAAATCTATGCAATAAGGGACAAACTACAGACTAGTCCTGGAGGAGTGGCCATCAACACTGAATTTGACTCTATCACCGGGTCGTCACGGATCCAAGTAGAGGGAGCTAACTTGTAGGGATCTGCACCGCCAATAAATCCAAATTTCTCAAAATATCGACCCTTTTCTTGAGGTCCAAGTCCTTCCCTATATGCCTTTGGATCTTGGACGCGTTTTGATGACCATTTCGGTCATTTAGACATGGCTACAGTTGTACCAAAGAGTATAGAATATACGTTCTTTGGTTGTTTTCCGTTCAGTTGTTTACACCGAGTGCCTCCAATATGGCCGCGCATCCGGGTTACCACCCAGAACGTGACGTCGGTGAAAACCCTCTATAGCAGACACATCGAAATTGCCCGTATAATCATACAGTATGATCAAATATTGGGGTGGACGTGTCCCATAATCACACAGGGGCGTGTTACAATGTTAATATTCATAAACTGGTTTCCAAAAGAATTCATTTCAGGGCACAAGCTTCTGAAATGTTACAACCATGTTAAGAGTAAAAAAAACACAATTGTTCACTATTTAGACCTTACTTTTGTGATAAGTAATTCATTGGTTATTCTTTCTTAATTGGTCATAGTTCACAAGTAGTTCTCAATGAGGATATATTTATTTAATAATAATCAAATACCTACCAAGGAACTACCTTTGTACTAAATTCGCTATTACTATTACTACTTACTGCTTAGTTAATCTTGGTTCCATATTAGTTAATAGTATTAAATTCAGTGTTAATGTAGTACTACCTTTTACTTCCTGCATAGCTACTCGTTAACAACGGACCATTATTCTAAAGTGTTACCAAAGATCCGACTTTCAGAACTGATATCCTGTCATTTCTGCGAGGGAAAATTCAATTGGCCCAAATGTTGATTAGCATAATAAACACCAAAACTTGACAAGTTCAAGCACTCAAATGAAATACTGTCATTCTTAGCACTCTGTGAGCTGTGATCACTGATGAGCAGCAGACACTGCGGAGGTCGGGCCCTTTCAGCCCTGCAAGCATCCTCTTATCGGGCACCGCATTCCTTAGCTAAAGACGCCTTCATTGTTGCGCGCGGCGCGCCCACTGGATATTTTGTAGTTTTTATCATCATGAACGAAATCACAATAAGGTGATGTGATTCGATGGAATGTTTTTTTTTTACAGCCAAACTGGGGCACAGAATGCGGATGTGCGATTAAACGTGAGATGTAATTGATCAGAAATGGGCTCATTCGTAGGAGCTTTGGAGGGACAGTGACCTTTTAGAAACTGATTGCAAACGTGTTTGCAATCAACACTTTGGCACAAACGAATGCATAAAAGATACCACCCACCAAATAAAAAAGAACATAACAATACCGCATAGAATAATTTGTTTATTTCACCTCTTCTGTGAGGATCTTGATAGTACAGAGATTGCTCGGTCTGTCTAAAAGTGTCAAGTTTAAGACATTACATCTGCGGCACTCCTGTAAAACTTTATATTTGTTTCATGATCAATATTTGATTAGGCACTATATCACCTTTGACAAGTGTCCGTCCTCTTCATAACAAAAGCACATTTGACCCTTTATCATAATCATCACCAATCACTCACTAACACACAGTTATATAGACAGAACAGAGTAAGGCAATGAAAGACAGAATAACACACATTGTCATATATAAATTTTGCTCTTACACTTTGGTCATTTAAAAACAATTATTTTGTAGCTTTGCGAGTTCCTGGTGAAGCCTTACAAAAATTGTCTTTAGTAGATATAAGAGAAGCGGAATAAATAGAAAATGAGTTACACGCGTTTATATATGGCTGCATTTGTTCCAACACAGAAAATAAAAGACAGTCATAGAAGCATTAAAGTGCTACTTTCAAGTCACTTTAAATGGGAGTATGGATAGCTGACTGTTTATGTACTGTACATGATGAGAGAAGCAGATATCCCCGTGAATACTCTAAGTAATTACCTGTCACTTTAAACTAGTGTGTTAAAGAGATCATGCAGCTTTTTTTGTGATACATCATATTCAAAACGGCAGCTCCCTAAGGAAACCCTGTATTTAGGGGGATAGGCATAGTTCAGTGACAGAGCATTCGACTGCAGATCAACAGGTCACAGGTTCAAATGTAGGCTACTTGCTTTGGATGAAAGTATCTGTTAAATAAATCTCATACATTATTACAGATGGGATTTAAGTAAATCAACAAGCCTTTCAGGACTAGTTTGAAGGTAGTTTATGAAATTAAAGATACTTTCATGCCTGTCATCTCTACTAGGGGGTTTCAGTACCATTGCTGGGGTATTGAGTGCTTTCAGTCCTCTCTCCCCTCTCGGCTTTCAGGATATTCACAGCAAGGGCTGGCCAGCCTGATTCTCTCAGGCCTTTTGTTTTGTTTTAGACGGGCATGCCAAAGTTAAAGAATAAAGTTAAGCTGTTAGGCATCACCATTTACTGGATGAAGGTTCTTCCAAGATCGCTTTTTTTTTTTTTCTTCTCCTTGTGGCTTTTTCTTTTCTTGTGATTCCTGGAGTGTGCGCATGTGAGTGTGCATGTGTTCAGGGCAACTGAATAGAGTCCGTGAAGCATGATGGACACACCCCACAAGGCCTGGGTAATCTGGTCTAGACAGATATTTTCAATAGGCTTACATCTTGACATTAACTTACATTCAACTGTATAAAACAGAGCATTAAAGACAGCAGGGGAAATATAAAATGTGGAAAAACTCCCTCTTCCCACATTCACTGATATGCATTGTTTGTGACTGAACCAACTGCCACATCAACCCCTCTGTCCCGTCATGTACTGATGTTGGCCGGTCATGTATCGATGTTGGCCGGACATTCTGTATTTATTCATAGGCTCATCCTGTGTGTACAGCAGCCTGTGTTGTTCTGCGGACCAAAGCAGGACTAGCGGATGAGAGTTGCCACTCTTCATCTGAGCTGACTGGAAACAGAGCAGCTGGGCTGGATGGTCTGAGCTGGACCGGCTGCGTTTGTGTGTGTGATTGTCCGTGTGTGTGTACATTCATGCATGTGAATTTGTGGGTTTATATTTTTAGAGTGTGTGTGTGTGGGGGGCGGGGAAGGGGGGAGGGGTAGTGTAGGAGACAGTGGAAGGGCTTGAAGATTGATCTAGGCTCACTTCTACCTTGTGCCCTCGCAGAGATACAATTAAAATGTTAAAAAGACTGAACATAACCCTGTCCTTATGGGAAACTGGATTTGAAACATGTTGAATGTGGCCAGGGGTCGTTATTACAACTGAGTTGGGCCCCTGCTATGTGGTTCGCTACCAGGAGGTGGCGCTGTGACCAGACTCCTCAGGTACACACAGGGGTTCCTCCTCTTCCCTGAACCCTGGGACATTGGAGGCGGGGGCGGAGGGGGTCCGGGGGGCCTCAGGGTGGCCGACATGAGAGGTTGCATCTCCTGCTGCTCCTCGGAAAGGGCCCCCTCCTCATCATCTTTCTCCGGGAATTGGAAGCAAACGGAGCCCTGGACCACATTGGCCCCGACAGATCCACCTACAGACCCTCCAGAGCCCACCCCCACCGGCCCCGTGTAGGAGGCCGGCCGCTGGGCTCCCAGCCTGGACAGGGCACTGACTCTGGGGTGGATGGGCTCGGCCGGGACCGGAGGGGAGGCCAGGCTCTCCAGGGAGGAGATGCTTTGGTTCCAGGCCTGCTGCAGGTCTATGGGGATGATCTTGGTGGCCTCCATGGACACGCAGACAGGCAGGGTGCCCACGCCCCCCTTCCAGGGCAGGTGCTCTTCCCCACAGGTGGGGGAGGGGGGTGTGGCCACCGAGGGGCTATGACACGCCTCTAGGGAAGACGGAACTGGGACACACAACACGAAGAACAGGAGATTACATTTACATTTAGTCATTTAGCAGACGTTCTTATCCAGAGGGACTTACAGTAAGTACAGGGACATTCTCCTGAGGCAAGTACGGAGAAGTGCCTTGCCCAAAGACACAACGTCATTTGGCACAGCCGGTAATCGAACCGGCAACCTTCTGATTACTAGCCCTATCCCCTAACCGCTCAGCCACCTGACACCCTCCAGCTTATCACCTTATATCTCGATACGTCACACTGCATGTACAATGTCAAACCATCATCACCTGACCTGATTTGGGCCGTTCTCTCTGTGTCTCTGCAGCTTTGCCGGCCACAAAGGTGATCCCCTCGTCCTCCTCCTTCTCTGGTTCAGAGTGGTTTCCCTTCTCCTCCTCTGAGTCCACCGGCACCACCACTGGGTCTGGAGGGGCACAGAAACACGATTTCCATCCACAATATAAATAATAATAAGAAATCGTATTTGGGGGACGCCTTTCAAAACCCTCAAGGACAATGCACAACTCAGCAACTGTGGCATCTACAGTCGAGCCCAAACTATTTTAAAACTGTGAAATCCACAGTTCTGGATGCTAAAATTAAAGTGGTGTTGGTGCAGTGTTTTGTTTGACCTTTGTCTTGCCAGCTGACATTCCGTCGAGGTTTGTCGTTCATGTCCTCCCCTTTCACGTCTGACCCTCTCCGCTGTGGAAGACAAGGGCTGGTTATGAGTGTCTCCTACAGGAAGGACCGAACCTGTTTGTCCTCTAACCTGTCTGTCCTCTGCTATATTCAGAAATGAACATCCTGGCCGAAACAAAAAAGGGAAAACGTTCCTAATTCACAGTGACTAAAATGTCCATTCTGCTGGTTGTGTGATTTATCGTCTCAGCTCCAGGAAAAAAAGTGGAGGGGTTTCAGGGAAAAGGACAAGGTGATATTCTCATTGTGAAACAGGACAGGTGGAAACCTGCCAGCCTTCACAAGGAAGATGGAATCATTTAACACAAATATTTATCACTTTAAATGTCCTGGGTCTTCGATAATCCATCATAAAAAAAAACCTGCCCGTCCGAACGCTGCTGTCCTCAATTTCCCCTTTAGCATGTGACCTCAAGAACAAACTATAATACTCAGGCAGGAACTAGCATCATATAACTCAGACTCGTTAAGCACAGGCTAGCAAAAACTAGCTAGCTAAGCTAGGTCAATTTTTAAAATACCTATAATAGGAATGGGAACACTATAGCCTTACCTAGCATGTTGTTTAGCATGGTTTAGACTAATCTATACAAATTAGCCTTCTGTGGGCTCGTAAAATCCGGCTTTAAAATGACACAGACAAGACACATCATCTATTTCCTTCCCTTTGACACACTGCAGGGATTTGAAAGCTCAAAATTATTTCTGACACCGATCCATTAATCTCAGGCCTACATAAACCGCCTTGAGGCTTGAAGGTCAAGGTCAGTTTACAGTTGCATAACAACCTAGTCAAGTCTGGTCTGGTTTGAAGACGGACAGATCCAGCACTCTAAACCATCCCTAACAAACTGGTTGAGTGACGATATGTATACTGAACAAAGAGGAGTGAATCTGTACAGACAAAAGAAAGAGATGGTGAAAGAGAACAAGAGGTGGAGAGAAAAGGGGAGAAAGAAAGAGACAGGTAAAGAAGGAGGGAGAGCGAGGGCGAGAGGGAGGGAGAGTCAGGTGAAGAAGGAGGGAGAGGGAGAGCGAGGGCGGGAGGGAGGGACAGGTGAAGAAGGAGGGAGAGCGAGGGCGGGAGGGAGGGAGGGAGAGACAGGTAAAGAAGGAGGGAGGGCGAGGGCGGGCGGGAGGGAGGGAGAAAGAGTGAGACAGGTAAAGAAGGAGGGAGAGGGAGAGCAAGGGCGGGAGGGAGAAAGAGAGAGAGTGAGACAGGTAAAGAAGGAGGGAGAGCGAGGGCGGGAGGGAGAAAGAGAGAGACAGGTGCCGTAGAGACAGAGAGAAAGAGATGAAGAGGGAGTGACACAGAGGTATGGAAAGAAACAGAGTGAAATGCAGGAGGTAGAGAGAGCAGCAGAAAGAAAGAGAAGGGAGACAGAGAGAGAAAGAGAGAGACAGAGAGACAGACAAAGAGAGAGACAGAGAAAGAGAAAGAGAGATACAGAGTAAGAGAGAGACAAAGAGACAGAGAGAGAGACACAGAGAGACACAGATAGAGAGAGAGATACAGAGAGAGAGAGAGAGAGAGACACAGAGAGACACAGAGAGACACAGAGAGACACAGAGAGAGAGAGAGAGAGAGACATGCCTTCTTCTGGCTGCGGTCCTTCTTGTGGCGTTTGTGCCGAGTCGTCTTGAACGTCTCCATCCGGCTCTTCATGTTCCTCTGGAAGATCTCCCTGTCCTGGCGCTCCTTATCGCCCAGCGTCATGAAGTGTCGGCTGTAGTGGGACTGGTGCTGAGAGACACAGAGGTAGGATGGTGCTGTTGGTGCCTGCTAAACCTCACAGGACCATGTCTGGTTCGCTCGATTCAATGGGAAGGTTATCATGACAAGCTTGTATGTACTGGAGATGTGTGGTAATTGAGTCCATGTTCAGTTCTAATGAGCCAAAATAAAGACTGCATACTTAAAACAAAAATCTTGGTTGATTGCAGGTTTCACATGTGTCATGGTTTAGATTAGTTTAGCCTACCCTTCTCCTGGGCTTATAGAGGTTCCCAGCCAGGAAGTGATGCGTCTCTGACTCCTCCTCTACTTTGGCGCCGGGAACGTTGTCAATCACCTGGAGGTCCAGACACACACCGCTGCCATTCTCCCTTCTGATTGGACAGGAAGATAAACATGTTTTTATTCGCTGACACACAAGTACATTGTGAAGGTTGATAAAACGCTGCGAAAAGATTGTAAATGACCCTGCACCCGCCAGCAATGGCACACATGCAGAACACATAATCTACCGCATGTGTACAGCGTTCACTCACAAGTAGTTGGTGACATTGGTGACTTCTGGAAAGGATGTCCTACTGGCCATGGAGGGCAGAGAAAGCCTGGCGGAGGTCAGCACATTGCCACCCTGTAGGAGACACACACACACACACATACAGACAGACACGCACACACACACACAGAGACACACACACACAGACAGACACGCACACACACACACACAGAGACACACACACACAGACACGCACACACACAGACACAAACACACACAGAGACACACACACACACACAGAGACACACACACACACACACATACACACCCACACACACACACACACACACACACACATGCACAGACACAAAGGGTCAAAGGTCAAATTATCTTACAATCATCTCCAGCTGTCTCTGAACCATGAAGACCCAAACACTAAACAAATCCAAGATTCCTATATAATTCTATCATCTTAGAGATGATAGAATTATATATGGTACCCTTTTGTTCCTCACTCAGAATTGTCCTTTTTAAATCGTAAAAAAATTTAAGAAAAAGGCGCAGAGGTCTCTCCATTCTTTCCAGAGCTGTAATCCTATAATCTTAGTTATGCATCCCTTTCCTATGTTGGAATCATTGACAGCAGAGTCTAATAGAGACTACTCACAGCAGACTCAGTGGTGGAGAATGATGTGTCATGTACTATGAACTGCTGGTTCACTGATGTTTCACATGAAACAATCTTAAAATAATAATCAGACATGATTCTCTTTTATCTTTGAGTTCAGGGCACCAGGAACTACTTTTTGGTAAGTACCTATTTAAGACAGACAGACAGCAGCACCAAGTAGCTGATTGTAAGTGATGAAAAGCAGATCTTTTTGTCTTCCATACAGAATGTGTTATTATACCTGGTAAATGGTTGAGTAACACTTTCTGACAGGCTAAGTATCATGGGTATTGCCAGTGCTTGTTTTGTGGACAGTTTCAGTGTAGCGTGGTGTGTGCAAAGTGATGCTGGAAGTGTCCATTACACAATTCTAGAAAAGGCATTTCAAAGCAGAAAAAGACACTTAAAACTCAAGATGTTTTCAAAGTAGCCGGATAATGTAATTTGCTTAACCTTGAATTGTGACGAGCCACTGACATTCAACCGAGTGTGCTACTTGAGAAGGAATCGTCCAAACAATTCAAAACCACAAAGTAGACCATTAACAATACATAAACTTTAGTCAAATGTACTCTCAACATAAAAGACTGGTATTAGTGGTTTTCTATATCCATTGAAACAACTTCCTTTCGCTGTTATCCTTGTTAACCTTCTCTGTGTACAAATAATGTTTCAACTCA
This sequence comes from Hypomesus transpacificus, assembly GCF_021917145.1. Classification (NCBI taxonomy): domain Eukaryota; kingdom Metazoa; phylum Chordata; class Actinopteri; order Osmeriformes; family Osmeridae; genus Hypomesus; species Hypomesus transpacificus. The sequence goes on along the minus strand of NW_025813708.1, from coordinate 370,452 downwards.
CTCCTAGACCGTTCACTGGGTGGCCCTCGCTTGTAAAGAGCGACCTTCAAAATTAGACTTGGGGCGCTACTGTTGTCCTCTCTTTCCCACAGGCTGCTGAGTGGCATGAAACTCAAGGCTGCCCACCCATCATTGCTACAGTATGAAACTGCATGGCAAGTATTCCTGGTATCTTCACAATGATAAAACTACCAGCCATGACAGCTTAGAAAAGATGGTATTACGTAAATTAATAATAAAATATGTTTA